>NC_140953.1:45207308-45242308 GCF_014529385.1 Adiantum capillus-veneris
CCTATGTCCATTCTTCTCTCTTCTCTCGCCGTGCTGGTGTAGCGCTCCACTCTAGGACGTGCACCTGCATATGCTTCTTTGCTCTATCTCACTCTTTGTCATTCTATGTTCGTGTATAGCCTTGATTATGAATTTGGGCGTTTTGCCAGGTACGTGGATCTGTCGTTTATGGCCTATGTTATGCTATTTTTGATATTTCGTGTGCTTCCATATGCTTCAATGTGCTGCTAAATGATTTTTGTGCTTCCCAGTGCCTCCAAGGTTTTTTGAATGCTTTTTAGTGCTTCCAAAATCTTCCAAATAATTTAGAGCACTTTAAGGATCTCATGAAAGAATCCAAGTGCTTCAAAGTGCTCCTGAAGAAAGTCCTTTGTGTGCTGTCATGTGCTTCCAAATGTGATGTGGAATGCTTTTCAGTGCTTTTCGATGCTTTTGAAAGCTTTCAAGTGCTTGCAAGTGCTTTCGAATGCTTTCAAGTCCTTCAAGTTCCCTTCAAGTATTGTTGTGTGCTTGTGACTCTATGTGCTTCTTAGTGCCCTAAGTGCATCTTAGAGATACCTAGATGTGTTTACTATGCTTGCAAGTAGTTTCCAGAACATAGTATTTCTAAATGTTTCTTTTTTCCAAAGACATGTTGGATGATATGAAATTGCAGAATGAACTTATACACCAAGATATGAAGACTACTCGGGATAGACATAAGAGTTATGCTAACCATAAGCAATCTATTTGACTCTTTGAAGATGGAGATATGGTACTTTTGAGAGTGAAGACCAAACACAACTCTTTGTCGATGGATAAGTGCAAGAAACTTAGTGCAAGATATTGTGGACCTTCTGTCATGACAAAAAGAATCGATGATCAAGCTTATCATTTATTGTTACCACCTCATATCAAGGTACATGATGTTGTCCATGTTTACTTGCTTAAGAAGTTTGTGACCACCGATCCAAATCACATTCTTGATAATTCTGGCTTATATACTATTGATGTATTTGAGAAAATCTATAATAGCATGCCCTCAAAGGAGAAATTGTAAGTTCTATCGATGTGATAATTCATAGCCTGCACGGTTTGTACTCACGTATGTCTGAAAAAAACCACTTAACACTTTTCCAGCACTAAGCACCACTTGATAGCACTTTTCTAGTAATTCACCACCACTAAGCATCCCTTGAAAACACTTTTCCAACACTTCAACACCACTAAGAACCAGTTGCTAGCAATTTTCTAGCAATTCACCACCACTAAGAACCACTTGAAAACACTTCACCACCACTAAGCACCACTTAATAGCACTTTTCTAGCACTTCACCACCACTACGCACCACTTGATAGAAATTTTCTAGCAGTTCACCACCACTAAGAACCACTCGATAACACTTTTCTACCACTTCACCACCACTTAGCACTACTTGAAAGCATTTGAGCGCCAGAGGATAGGCACTTTCTAGCACTTCTCAGCACTTGCTATTCTCTTGACAACCACTTAAAATCATTAATTAGGCACTTTGTACTACTTGAGAGTACATTCACACCACTTGATCAGCACTTTAAAACACACTCAAGATAAGAATCAAGTGGACATCAACACAAAAGCATTTCTATATAAGGATGAATTCATCACAATTGTTATGAACCGAGGTTTACATACAAAGTCAATTAGCTACACAAGAATTTATATAGATAGGGAGTGAAGGCAGTTAGATATAGGAGATGTTAGGGTAGGGAGTTATTATGGCAATATTTTCCTTCCTTGGCCGCTTATATTTGGCTCGTGTAGGAGTATGGTTGGGGGGCATTTTTGAAATTTTTGGAGAGGCGATTCCATGTTAGGAATGTACCTTCACATCCAAAATATCCCAGTTCCATTGTGCAAGAGCCTTCTTCTTGGCATCAAATGGACACTCACTGAGAGTTTTTCAGCACTCTCAACCAATTGTAACACAAATTCAACCACATCATCTTTCAAGAAATGTTCCACTACCTCTCATCCTCATTCTCCAGCTTAGGAAGAATCACATAGCAAGAAGATTCATTAAAGTACATCTTATACAAGAAGTCGTGTAGCACTAATGTGTTTGACTTATTGAACTTAAAGAAGAGATACCAAAAAGTTTGTACCTTTTTGAAGTACATTGGATCTGGAGAGTTATAAAAAGTACAATTGCTAACATGGCAGGTGCTTTGTGAGAGCCAACCACTCAAGCAACACATGGCCCAAGTCAGGTACTTTCCAATAGCATTTTTGTCAGAAAAAGGGCATGGCCGGAGTAGACAAGGGCAAGGCCGGGCTAGGCAGTGTGGAAAGGGAGTCCAATTAGGGCAAAGGGCTAGGAGCCATGCTATATAGTGGGAGGTTGGGAGGTGGACTCCAAGGCACTAGTTCCCCTAGTCTTACACTGGTATCAAGAGCCAAGTTCCTAATTTTGGGAAAAAGGAAGGCTTGGTGCTTTTTAGCCACACAAAGCCTTGCATGAGTTGCATGCTGTGGTCGAAAACCGTGGAGCTTCTCTCTTGCTAAGGGATGACGATGAAGTGAAACTCCGTGTGCAGGCGGGCTTGGCAAGGTGAGTCGCTAGGTGAAGGATCACAAAAACGACCGCTCATAGGCTCAACAGGAGTGCGTCGGGCTGCTGGTCAACTTTCGACACAGGACCGACCCCCTCATCTTTCCCATGCTCTCGCGTGCTGCGTGCTCATGTTTATGGCGATTTAAGGTTATGTGTTCACATATAAATGCCTAAGGCCAAGGGCCTTAGGACTTAAAATTGGTATTAAGGGTGATACACACCCCGCAATGAGCAACAAGCTCCGACCCCCGGATTCTGTAAGCACATATTCGAGTTGGACAAAGACGGGGCCGGCAAGTACATGGCACGTACACAAATTCCCTGTGTACTGGTTGCAAAAAATCAACAATTCGATAAAGCTTCGCAAGGGGATTCATTGGCGACGGTATATTTCAAATTAATTGCGGTCGAAAGCAATACCACTCACACTCGATTCGGCTACAACGTGTTCAAATCGATTACCTGCACGGCTAAAATTTTGGATCGATTTTGACTTGGACAATTGACGTAATTATCAAGGCTAATTAACCTTTGTGGTGCATCCTACATCTACAGAACATCTTCTCGACATCAAATATTCTTCTTGCTATTCCTTCCACTGCACTGTGTCGCCATGGATTCCGATATCAATATGAATTTTGATTTCAATCATAATATGTCTGATCCTGCCCACGATGGCTCGCGGTCGGATGCTCTCACGGAGAGTGCCCGCGATGCTACGGCGGGTGACGACACTTATGAACGGCTTGATATTCAAGAATTTCGTGCACTTCAGACACGCATATCAGTCATGGAAGGAAATTTTGCATCTTTAAATGAAAACTTCACTAAATTATCCACGTTAGTGATACAATTAATGCAACAGCAGTCCAAGGGTTCTGCTGACATGCACATGCATGAGCACGTTGCTACACTGGGGCAAGGCCCTTATGAACAAGGACAAGGTCCATCTGCCAATGCTTTGTACACTCTCATTGCAAAAGAGGTGGATGAGTTGTTGAAAAACACCAAACCACCGACTTTTAAAGGAGAAGACCGAGATCGCAATAAGGATGCAGCGAATATCTTTCTCAGCACAAGTGGGATGGAATTCACGCCTTACGGCGTACTCAGGACGCAGTCAGAGTACTGCAAACAAGTTTAACTTTGGAAGGAAAGGCCTACAAATGGTGGATGTCTCTCAAGGAGAAGAATATCATACCACAGATTTGGGAATCTTTTGAAACTATGTTTTGCAAAGAATTCTTGCCTACAAATGAGGCAGATCGGAATTGGACGGCTTGGGACACGTGTTCCATGCGCCAATACCCATCATTACTTGAATATATATCCCACTATTGGGATGTTATCCTCAAGTTGGAAGGCCTAGACACCTTTCAACAAGTACGTGGGTTTATCCATGGTCTGATGCCAGAGCTTAAGAAGCACGTCAAGACTCAAGACCCTAAAACACTTGAGGAAGCCATAGTGAAAGCACACATTCACGATGATCCAGATGAATAGAAATCAAATCATAATCATGTGCCTGATAAGACACATGGTAATACACGCACACAGTACGGGCACAATAAAAGAAAATTTATATTAGTAGCGAATTCAGAAGCATCTAAAAAACCCAAGGGGTCCAGAGGTCCTCTCTCTCCTGAGGATGTTGATAAAGCTAAGAAAGAGAAATTATGTTTCCAATGCTTTGGAAGCGGGCATGGCAAAAAGGATTGTCCCAAGGGGAAATCTGCTGCTCATGGCAAGGAGAAAGCAGTGCACACGGTGCAACTGCTACCTCTTGAGTCTTCCTCACGATTCTCTACAGTGGACGTAACACACACCGAGGTGGTGCATGAATGCTGTCAGGGCATACATGGTCCTTGGTAGGGAATGGTTGCATAGCCTTGGACCATCACTGAAGTGTAGCTATGAGCACAACAGCTTGATGTTTGAATCCCATGGCGTACATGTGTTGTTGTTAGGATAGAAGGGTGTACCTTCTTCACCATTCATATGTACAGCTGAGCTTATGCAGCTCGTTTGTGATAATGAAATAGATCAAGTTTTATTGTGTTACTCATTGCCTCTTTTTCTCTCTAACATTGAATTTGTTGAACATTCCTCAACGCCGCATGCTTCTCTCTCATCTCTTCCACCAATGGCTACTTCCCAACAAGCAAAATTTGCTAGTGAGTTAAAAATTTTATTAAAGGAATTTCACGATGTTTTTCCTAATGATTTGCCACCAGGATTACCGCCGACACGATCGGTGTAGCATAGCAATGATGTGGTTGCAGGCAGTAAACCTATCAGTAAAACGCCTTACCGCATGAGTTACTCTGAAGCTGCTGAGGCGGAACGTCAGCTTGCTGACTACCTTAGCAAAGGGTTCATACAACCCAGTTCTTCACCATGGGCTTCTCCTATCCTATTAGTGAAGAAAAAAGACGGCAGTATGCGCATGTGTGTAGACTACTGTGGCTTAAATACGGTTACTGTTAAGAACAAGTATCCATTGCCATGCGTAAATGAGTTGTTCGACAAACTCACTCATGCTCGTATTTTTACGAAAATAGACTTGCAGTCAGGTTATCACCAAGTTCGTATTCAACTTGCTGATATACACAAAACTGCATTCCGAACAAGGTTTGGACACTACGAGTCTTTGGTTATGCCCTTTGGTTTAACCAATGCGCCTGCAACATTCATGACACTTATGGATAATTTTTTGAAGCCGTACTTGGGAAAATTTGTCATCGTTTTTCTTGATGACATTCTAGTCTACAATGCTTCTGAAGAAGAACACCTTCAACATCTGAGACAGGTGTTCGAATTGTTACGAACAAATAAATTATATGCCAAGGAATCTAAGTGTGATTTTTTGAAAGAAGAAATTCACTACCTTGGGCATGTTATTTCAGCTAATGGGCTACATATGGATCAATCCAAAGTGGATACAATCCGGCAGTGGCCTTCTCCTAAAAATCTAGAAGAGTTACAGATTTTTAAAGGATTTGCAGGTTTTTATCGAAGGTTCGTTAAAAACTATGCTAATATTGATGTTCCCATGACGGACCAACTGAAAGTCAAAGGCAAAGCTTTTCAGTGGGGACCCGCTCAATAGTATAGTTTCGATACGCTCAAGGATGCATAAGCTACATCTCCAATACTAGCTATTGTAGATCCTTTGAAACCATTCTTTTTGGAAACGGATGCCAATGACCATGCTATTGGAGCAGTCCTGTTACAAGACGGGCAGCCAATTGCATTTGAAAGCAGGAAGCTTGATGCAACACAACAGAATTACTCTACTTATGAACGCGAACTCTATGCAATAGTGCCTGCCTTAGAAACATGGTGACATTATTTGTATGGTGCTAAGTTTGAGATTATGTTTGACCATGAAAGCATCAAATGGTTTACACAACAAACTGATTTGAAGGGTCGGAAAGCCAGGTGGACTGAGATTCTTCAGGAATATGACGCCTAGCTCTAGTATCGTAAAGGACGATACAATGTGATGGCTGATGCTCTCAGTCGTATGCCAGAGATCAATTCTCTCTTGTTCACGAAACTTCGTAGTGAATTTTTGGATTCTCTATAGGGAAAATATGAGCATGATGACACATATTCCAAAGTGTGGAGCCATGTACAAGTAAGGAATCCTTCTCACTCCAATGATGGTAGTGTAGCGTTAACCTCCACACATAGTTCTCCTCTATCGAGTGATGAACTACAGCGATGGAAGCATTTCACCATCGACAGTGGGTACCTACTCCATAAGGGGAGAGTTTGTGTACCGATGGACACAGACATTCGGTGCCAAATTCTTTACGAATGTCATGATAGTCCAAGTGCAGGGCACCCGGGTATTAGAAAGACTTAGGATGAAATTTTACTGGCGAGGTTTACATGGCTTTGTTCAAGATTATGTCTTGCATTTGCCAAAAATGTCAAGTTAACAAAGCAGAGTGCCTGAAAGCAGGAGGACTCTTAAATCCTTTGGATATTCCCAATGGTAAATGGGAAAGTATCTCTATGGATTTTATTGTGGGTTTACCAACCACTGTACGAGGTCATGACTCGGTATGGGTGGTCGTAGACCGGTTGACTAAACTATGTAAGTTTATTCCTAAACCAAATCAATGATTAAGACTCCAGAACTAGCCAAGTTATTTGTGAACAACCTATACAAGTTGTATGGTTTGCCAAGTAACATTGTCAGTGATCATGATCCCAAGTTTAACAATCATTTTTGGAGGGCTGTGTTCAAACGATTGGGTACACAACTAAACCTCAGTACAACCGATCATCCATAAATAAATGGTCAGACTGAACGAGTTAACCAAGTGCTAGAGGATATGCTAAGAGCATACGTTAGCAAGAAACAGTGAGAGTGGGAAGAATATTTACCTATTCTCTAGTTTACCTACAATAGTGCTAAGCATGTCACAACTGGATTTAGTCCTTTCATGCTCATGTATGGTTTTCAACCTAGGTCACTTGTTACGGTGGGATTGGCAACCGAAAAACTCCAACAGGTTAAGGATTTTATCCACGACCACATGGATATGCTGAAACTTGCTCGTCAGGATTTCCGAAAAGCGCAGGATCGGTATAAGAAGTACGCTGATGAGAAACGTCGACAAGTTACCTTTGAGGAAGGGGAGGAAGTATTTTTACGTGTGCCAGAACATTCAGAAATTTTGAAAATTGGACCAACACCTAAATTATCTCCATGATATTGTGGGCCTTTTAAAATACTGAAGCGAGTAGGTGATCGTGCCTACAAATTATTGCTACCTACACATTCTTGTATTCATCCGGTGTTTCATGTAAGCCATTTACGTAAGCGGTTACATGGGGACGACAATGTCATTGACCAACAAATTTTGGTTGATTTCGTTGAACCTCCTACCTTACCGCATGAACCTGAACGCATTCTCGACTATCATGATTTACGTACGCGTCATCATATACGTCAACAAGCCTTAATCAAGTGGAAAGATCGACCTGAGGAAGGCGCCACTTGGGAAAACATTAGTGTTCTTAAGAAGAAGTTTCCCACTTTTGTTTTTGAGGACAAAAACTCTTCTTTAAGGGGGGAGTAATGTCAGGACAAGGGCAAGGTAGGACTAGACAAGGGCAAGGTCGGGGTAGACAGTGTGAAAAGGGAGTCCAACTAGGGCAAAGGGCTAGGAGCCATGCTACATAGTAAGAGGTGGGAGGTGGACCCCAAGGCACTAGTTCTCCTAGTCTTACAATTTTCCAAATTCTATTTGTGATCAATGTGATCTACTTCATAGTGGGTATATTGTTGGCAGATAGTATGATAGCATGAAAAGAAAGATACAAAGGTGCAAGAACTAAAGCTTCTTACATGCTCTGGTTTTGGGGAGAAGTATGTTAGTACTTTTTTGGAGTCGTAGACCACCTGCTTCTTTCTTTTCTTCCGCAACTCCCCTGCACAACAAATTGGAGGGTTGCATCCATTTCAACATCCAACAACTCAGTAATAGTGTCTCTCTTATTAATATCAATACCTAGGTTTGCTATAGTAAGGCAAGTTAGGAGCAAGGGTAGTAAATGGTGATCATAATGAACAATCTGACCATGAATTAGAGTTAGGAGGATAATAAGTGGACAAAACCACCATTACCTTCGTTGCTTGCAGAATGAGGTGTCTCCTTAAGCATCTCTCCGTTACCAAGCTCAAATGGTGTTGCTTAATGGAAGAATAGGCATATTGCAAAAGGTGCAAGGGAAATGATGAATGAGAATGACATGCCTCATGTTTTTGGTTTGAGGGAGTTTCTATGGCTCTCTAGATCATGAACAAGACACCTACTACTGTTGTACACAATAGGACACTTGAGTAGAAGTTTACTAGTATAAAATATGATTTGGATCACCTTAAGGTGTTTGTATGTATTACTTATGTGCATGAAAATCATGCATAAAGATTGACTTATGACAGTTATGTGGTTTTCCATTGTGCATTTAAGGCAAAGATTGTACAAGATGTAGAGTCTACTTGTTTTGATTGAATATGCTACTAGAGATCACAAGTGGAATCAAGCTATGGATGAGGAGATGTCTATTCTTGATACTTATGAGACATGACAAAGGAAAGAATGTGACTGAATGTAAATGGATCTACAAGGTGAAACACAATGTAGAGGGCACAATGAGCATGTAAAAGGCTAAATTGGTAGCCAATGGTCATGCACACACTTATGGAATTAATCATGAGGAAAATGTTAGCCCCCTAGGTCTTTAGTCCTTGCTCAACATCTTTATCTTCAAGAAGAAGCTCCAAATTTTCTTGAAACTCTTTATGTGCAGCTTGTAAGAAAAGATCTATCTTCTCTGCATCTAATGTGGCCTTTTTTGTCCTGGTGAGTTGTGCATAGCGCCGCTCAAATTACCTAAGTAGCTCTATTATTGATAGTCCTTGCTTTGGCTTGACTACCCATTCTACAAATGTCCTTTTGGTCACTCTCTCAGAGTCCTCCATGAAATATTCCTCCTTTAAAGCTACTTTGAGTTCTTCCTAGTTTCTCCCATGCCCATCTTAAATTCCCGTGACATGTTTCCTAATTTTTGGAGCAACAACTAGCTCAAAGATTTGAATCATCTCACCTTCTGACATGCGATGCAGATCCATGTCCTTCACATACTCGTGCAAGTAATTGGTTACATCTTTTCCATTGAACTGATCCATTCTGTTGTTGACAACTGCTTATATGGCTTTGGTTGCTGAAACTCTCTTCTTTCAGTGGCATGTTGTTGTTGCATGAACATTGCAAATGCTTGAAACATTTGTATTGTTGCTAGGTCAAAATGCATACCCTGTTTATCTCAACATGATCACCCATGGTTATCCACAAACTCTCACCCTGGAAGGATCATGTCAAGTTCACAAAAAAATATGTTGAGAAGTTTGCGGTCTTGCCAGAAAAGCACCGGGCTTTTGGCTGTGAGAGTTTGTGAGAGAACTCCAAAAAATTTATGAAGGAGTTATACCATAGATTCCATGAAGTCTAGGGTTTAGAAGGAAGTGAAATCAAGAAGCCCCACTCTTTCTCTCTTACACACACACACACAAAGAAAGAACACAAACGAGAATATAAAAAAAACACAAAGATGAAAACATCAAGGCTATGGTCGTATCGTATCATGGGTAATATAAAAGGGTTAATAAATGAGTTAATGGCGTTCAATCTTTGCCGACCAAACAGGCTACGAATTTGTTTTTGGAACTGTGGTTTTGTTCTTACCATAATATTTATGTTTTGTCTAGTGATTGGAATTAATTGTGTGTACAAATTCTCTTGGTTCATAGCAAGATAACTACACTTACGTCAAAAGAAAAGTTATAGTTTATAAGGGGTAGTATGATGGAATCCGATGAAATAAGTATTTCATTGAGCCTTTCTGGGCCAAAGACAAACACTATACGTTGTTGAAAATGTATTTTATGGCTAATCCATACATTAATTGTAATAGATCGCACAAAGTGGAAGCAATAGAAATTCACATCATGTGGATTATTCATCTAGGATATTTCTAGTATGTGTAAATGTAGATGCGAGAGAAGTGAAGAAAAGAGATTTCTCCCTTCCTATCCCTATTCTTGCCCATAGGCAATAAGGATACTGCGCGGAGAGATGTAACTGTAGCAAGGAGAACCTAGAATTTGCAGAAAGAATAACTTTCTAAGAGTGAGAGAGATAGATTTGGTTAGGGAGAGAGATGAAATTAGAGATAAATGTTGGATTGGCGATGAAAAAGAAAACAACAAGAAACCAACAAAATATCAAAGTAAAATACATCTTACTTGACAAACTCTTTGGGGGTTATTCACCATTATGATGGAGAGAGAAGAAGAGGGAAGACTTCAGCTTTAATTGATGCACCAAGTTCAAGATCTTCTTTGATTAGAGTTGATCTTCCAAGACTAGCTTACAAGAATGGCTAGTCTTTCTCTAGGAGAAAGTGTAGGCTTAGGCTTATGTTTATGGCTATATACAATTAGACATCAATCCTCTCACTCCCTCATGAATTCATTTCATGAATGGTTTACAAGGAAGAAGAGGTCCCCTTTTATAGGTGAAGGGAACCCCCAAGGGTTACACAAGAAAGAGAAGAGCCAGTGTGAATAGGAATTGACAAAGTTTGAAATGAGTTGTCCCTGCATAATGTGGGTAGACTGGGGCTCACCATTTTGATCATAGCTCCTCAACCATGGCTCCAAATAAAAAAATAAAAATAGGGCAAGAAATTCAACTCATAAGCTACGACCCCCATTTTATATACTTTTTCCAATTCGGATTGGAACCTTGTGTTAAATAGGGTACATTTTTGGCAGCAAAAGTCTTCTTGTGATTCCCTTAGTCTCGAATTTCATTTGATTTCAATGGACACCTCATGCAATATGACAGCATGACATTGCTACTTGACAAAGTTTTGTAACCGTACTTGAAATAATGCATTAAAATAGGTGTATCTTTGAGAATCATGCAAGCTAGTGTCCCACTAGGATTTGATTCCTTCCTAGTAGCTATTTAAACTACATAGAATATCTATATATTGAAAGTTACCCTAGATATAGAATCTAGCTAGGGTGTGAGATGATAATGAGATAGTAGAAAGAAAGAACCAATGCTTTTTGCCCCAAGTTAAAGAGGTGAAGCCATTGATGCTTTTTTCCATGGTACTTTCTAATGGTAAGAATATGTTACTCTTGAGATAAATAATAGGATGAGATAGAAAGATTATTATTATGATTTGATATGCTTATATACACTATTAAAAATATACTTATGTAGCTAAAAGTCACAAGATAGATCTTATAGCATTCGTTCCCACTATGTACGTCTCACAGCACGAGAACGTATCCATTTAGCATCTTCTTTAGGATGGACTTTAAAAGTCAAAAGATAACGATTATAAACCATGTCAGCGCATGTAGTGGTGGTCTCATGATCAATCAGGGATGAGTTGCTCTTCTTAATCTACAAATGTATGTGGTTCCTCATATATATGAGGTGTAGGTAGGGATCCTCAAAAGGGTCATAATAAACTAATGTGAGATGCATTGTGGATGTGCTAGTATGAAGGTAATTCTAAGCAAAATAAAACATCATTTATCACATCAAACAATTCGAATGGACTATAAAAACAAGGAGAAAGCTTAACATAAAAATTTGTATCGGCACTTTTAATTCTTCTCTTTTCAATTTGAGCATAATATAATTGCCTTCTTTATATTCATGTGCTTTGTGGTGCTTATTAGCATGCTTAGTGTACAGTTCTTGTGAATGCTTAATAGAAGAGTCCCGGGGGATTCACCATGGAAAACTTACCACACCACGTAAGTGCAGGGGAGGGGGGGTTTTTTACAAGTTACATAAGTGTATAAGTTAGGATGAGGCCCTCAATAATTTATCTCCCAAGCTGAAAAATAAGGGAGGGAGATATCATATTTATGAGGAGGAGACCTTACTCGGGTTGATTACTTGTAATGATTGGTCACCGATGTGCACTAGAACTCGCATGAATTTAAGGAAATTTTTTATCAAGTCATACATAAAATTTTGCATCAAGCTGGTCATAGATAAGGACTGATTTTGAGCAAGTCAAGGGTTGATTTACACGAGCTTTGGATGGGTCAGAATTGGAGAGTAGCCAATAGTTTGAAAGTCAAACTAAGACACATTGAGGGTACATCTAGTTATTATTTAATAAAAGCGGCTCCTTAGTACATTGCCAGTCACTATGCTACACACTCTTTGACTAGTTTTACTCCACTAGATCATGTGAGACCTAAGTTTTATATGTAAGATAGGGGTATGATAGTTTTCTTCATTGATTTTTGTATAAGCGTAGAAAGAGGGGTCATACTCCCTAATATGGGTCGTATTTAGGGGTTTTATCAAAGCTGTCCACTCATAGGTGGCGTCCTCTTTTGTATATAGAGTGAATCCCCCAGGAGAAGAGTGAACACTTTCATATACTTCATGAAAATTTTTAAAGAAAGTATTAGCGGCGGCAGACACAATGTTAGAAAGATTTGAAGAAGGAGTAGGAAGAGAGTGACCATACACAATTTAGAATGGAGACTTACCTATAGCAGAGTGAGTGTTGTTGTTATAAGAAAACTATAAAATATGGAGGTAATCATCCCATTTCTTTGGTTGGGAAGACACATAAGCTTTCAATAAATCAATAATAGTGCAATTAGTGACTTCTATTTGACCATTAGACTCATGATGGGATGCAAAAGTAAGATCAAGTGTAGTACCAAGATTTTTAAAAACTATAGTCCAAAAAGAACTATAAAATTTAGAATCTCTTTAAGACATGATTACGTTTGGCAAACCATGATGATGAAAAATAACTTTTAAAAAGAGGAGTGCAACTTGATGTGCAATGAGAGTTTTTTTGCATGGAATGAAATCTCCTTGCTAAGAAAAACGATGAATAACAGTCCAAATCATATCATTCTTGTGGGTAGTGAGTGAAAACTAGTAACAAATTCTTTAGAAATGTGTTCCCAAGGTCTTTTAGGAATGGGAAGAGGGTTTATGTTAGGAAATAGGATGTAGCTAAGTACATATTAGAGTAGTTTACTTAATGGATAGATAATTTTCACACATAAGAGATTATAGAAGAGAGAGAGAGAGAGAGAGAGAGAGAGAGAGAGAGAGAGACCACACGTTATACGTGCTTCAACCAATGTGGGCTACATCCACACGAAGGCAGCCTCTCAATGGATTTATTACTTCAAACTAGAAGTAGGTTACAAAGGGATTATCCCCTTGATGGAGCTCCTGCCTTGCTTCACTATCACCACCTCACATACACCTTGTTCCATTAACTTCACAATGCATCACAATGCATTTTGTGTGTAGAAGAGGCCTCCTTTTATAGGCCAAAAGGGCTGCCCTCTCTCATGAGAGGCAGTCGTGTGTAGCCGCCCTTGAGTAGACAAGTCCGAGTTAAATTCTCTCATGTGCCCACGTGTGGCCACCCTTGAGAAGACAAGTCCGCCTAGAAATCGGCCACCGGCCATTGAATTTAGCCATCGGCCAAAGAATTCCGCCCACCGGCCATTGACTACCGGCCCAAGGCCCTTGGCCATTGACTACCGACCAACCGACCAATCGAACGGCCATTTTTGACCACTTTTCGGCTGTTCTTCGGCCATAATATATCGGCAAAAAGAAAATATTCCGACGAGATGGCTTCTCCTCATGATGGGGGGGGCTTTACAAATGTGCATTTTGAGACAAGTTACAAGGGATAAATCAAGCTCCATACTTAACATTTTACATGTTGCTGTTTTAATTTTTTTTGCAAATTACACAAGATGAAACATAGTGTAACGTTACTTTTCATAGCATACCAATAAAAATCACAACATAAATTCTGCAAAGTAGCAGCAAAACCTGTATGTCTAGCATAAGGTGGTTTATGCAATTCTTCAATGAGTAAAACACAAAATGGTTTTGTGACACACAATTTTTGTTTGAAGTAAAGGAAATTTTCTTATATATTGTATTCAATAAATGTGTCCATTGAATTTTCAAGAAAATGCAACCAATTGGTTTTAAAGTCATCGTCTTGTGCATAAATATGAGGCATAGAATCAAGTGAAGTACCCGTAACAATAGATAATATATTAAGAGAGGGTCTTTGACTCAAAGCATCAGCCACGTTGGTCTATTTACCAAGTTGGTACTGACTATTGGCAAAAACTTTGAATAAAAGCAGTCCACTTAATATGCCTATCATCTATTAGGGATTGATATAATAAGTATTTGATACTTTGTTGATCTGTTTTAATTATTAAGTCAACACCCACTAGATAGTGTTTCCAAATTTTTAAGACGTGCACTAAAACAGTCAATTCTTTGTCATAGGTACTGAATTTAGATTCAGATGGTTTAAATTTACGACTTTCAAATGCAAGTGGATGGTTATCTTGCATAAGAACTGCACTAATATCTTTTCCACTAGCATCAGTGACTACAATAAAGAATAGTCAATCAAAATCAAGCAATTGTAACACAGATGCATTAGTCAAAGCATTCTTGAGTACAGTGAGTGAGCTTTCTTGTAAGTGAGTCCATACATATGGGGTGTTTTTCTTTAACAAGAGGTTCAAATAATGAGATTTGTAAGCAAAATGGGAACAAACTTCTTCTAATAACTGCATAGACCAATGAAAGAATGTATCTCATGCAGGTTTTTGGGTCTAGGCCATGATTTAATAGCTCAATTGGTCTGCTTCTATCTAGCACTTGTTGTTGACATTCTAGAAATGGACCAACCATCAAAGCCTTTGTTATTTACCTTTTTGGCTATTTCTCTCCAATATGACTTTAAGAGTGTGACACCTACTTTGGATGGCCAAGGGGACCAGTTTGTTATGGAATTTTGGAAATATCTCGCTAACTCTCCCCATTTTAGGGTCTTCGTTGCTTTGTGACACTTGCATACCAGCTCCCCTATTGTGTCACCTAGTCACAAGGTGGCGCCATTTAGGGGCTCGTAATTTGTCATCGGCTTCTATCCTTTTCCACTGCATCCCTTGGGAGACAAGATTAGTCTTGTCCATCATATGCTTCGTCATAATAGCCCATGGATGGTCCTACTTGGCGATTGATACCACAACTTTGGCACATTGGACTTTTGCATGAACAACATGGTTGAGTATCCCGATACCTCCTTGCTCCATTGGCCTAGTGATCGACTCCCATTTGTCCCACTGTCGGGACAATAAATCCTTAGTGTTCTTTTTTAACCAAGAATCTTTTTATTGGTTTCGAGAATTCTTTCCAATTGCACTTGGCCATTTTTGGGATCGGCCCAAAGTGTGTGCATCATGCATCCTTTGTTATTCAAAGAATTTTATTCTTTGACATCAAATGAGTTTGTGAAGTAAATCTTTGACATTAGAGATATTATCAAACATTTAGGACGTGCATCTTTTAAAGGAAAATCCAAACAATTGGTCTCTAAAGTTTTAAATAAAGACAAAGTGAATGGATTGACTTTGGACCTTTTGCAATGGCATAGGTATCCATAAACACTACGTCACCATTTTCTTTGCTTGAGCTACTATTGCGCCTTAGAAATAGATTTGTGAGCATGAAAAATCTCTTGATATTTTTAGAAGAGTTTTAGCCATGTGAAATGTTTTTTCAATGAGATTTTTTTCTAAAAATGATATACAAGACATTGCATTGACATTGTAATAAATGGCTCTTGGTTACACGAATTTGTTTGCTTTTTATTATGCTTGAAAATTTTGCTCAGAGTTTGGCAAGACTCATGATCGGCAATGCTTGTAGTTCTAACTAGATGCAAAGTGTGGTTTCTTGCAAGAAGAAGTTTCTTGGCGTGCTCTTATAGGAAGATAATACCCTGCAAGGGATGGTCAAGGAAACCTTGAGTTGTTTTTGTTGGACACAATACGAGAGCGCCTCTCCAACTATAATCACTTGCCCTTACAAAAACGCAAAAATCTCTTGATGAGATTCTGTCAAATATGTTGTCCCTTGGAATGTGTTGATTGCACGGTATGCCCAACATGGCTCTTGCAAGGAAACTCTATGACGTTCTCACCGAATGCAAAGAGAATGCTTCTCTCTAGATGCAATCACCTATGCTTGCACCTTGAGGTCTTGTGGCCTTCCCCAACACATTGATATGGGTGCAAGAATTCAAGAAGTGATTCCTAGTCAAGGGTTGTTGGGACAAAGATGTCATTATTGGTGGTGCTTTGTGGTGCCCTTGCAAAAGCACAAAAATTTATTGATGGGCATCCTCTCTTGGACGTCATCTCTTAGAGCGTGTTAATTGAAGGATATTCCCAACATGGTTGTGGCAAGGAAGCTTTGAGTTATTGTAAGTAGATGCAAAGGGAAGGCCTTTCTGCACATGCAAGCAGTGAAGCCTTACACAAGACCTTCACATGGGTGAGAGAATTCATGAAAAGATTGCTACTAAGGAACTATTGGAAAAACATGTTGGACCTAGTAGCTGTAGCTACTTGGGTGAATTCTTCCGTTCCTTCATTAATTAATTTCCGTAGAAGATTCCTTTGCCAAGAATTCCAAAAGGAAAGGTCTCTTGATCCGCCCGTTCCCACACAAGATCCCGTTCCCACACAAGATCCGCATCCCTGTTGGCCCACTCCCCATCTCTACTAATTTGACCTCATCCTGGCTGGATTGCAGGGAATCTCCTGCTCCTGAGAACGTCGGAGCTTGCCCTGCCATAGTAAAGAGCAACATAGAGGGGATGCCGCCCCACTCCGAGGCTGCTCTGCATGAGAGAGAGAGAGAGGCCCCGAGATGGTGCCTGTTGCTCATCGAGCGGCTTAGTGCCTCAGCGTATGTTGACACCTCCCGTGGCACAAGCATAGACACAAACCTACTATCCGCGTGCGCGCGTGCACTCACACACAAACACTCCCTAACACTATTGCGGGCCCTCCGCCCGTGGGACAAGAAGAGATAGAGAGAGGCGGTGAACAGCTCCTGAAACAACCGGACGCCCTCATCCTGCTCACCTCGATCTCAACAGTCCAAGCTTGCCCTGCTCTGCATACGAATGGCCAATCTTCCTAGATTACCGTGCTCTGTATTACCACACCTAGGCCTGACCCTCTTGCTGGCTCCGTTCTGCACCTCGTCCTGCCATCGGACCGTTCCCCTGCAGCTGTGCCTACGCCTCGGAGCTCCCACCTGTGCAACAACACACAAAATGATCTTCTTGTTTGTGAGGTCCCCACCCCGTTGTATCAAACAACGGATCAGATGGTAAACCTGGTGGCCACTAGATCTATAGCGGAAGCAAACAAAATGGTTCAGGGTTCGACTAGCGGACGATCTCTCATCACAAAGTGAGTCTAGTTCGAGCCTACTAGCAAGGAGATCTAGCTCCACCTCGCAGGGGAAGCGTACTTAAGCTACCTAGCGATCCTATGACCCACCTTCCAAGAGGAGAGAAGCCTCGAGTGCCTTTTTCCCCATGTTTCAGAGGCACGTACTCTCGAGAATTCCCCGCTCTAGGGGCAATGAGCGTTACTAGTATCGAGTAAGCACTATGGGGACAGAGAGTTCCCGACCAATCGGGACCACCCATCTCATAGGCATTGGCAACCTGAGCCAAGCCCCCACTTTCCACCCCCACACTCACACTTCATCGTGTGACCTAATTACTACCACAAGGGTTGTTCAACATAAATATTCCTTGTTTAATTCCGAATCACATGGTTCGTTAAAAACAGCCCTTCAACCAGTATTGCAAACAACACCAAGACAGAATTCTAGTAAAAATTCTACTCAAACTTATTCATAAAAATTCCAATGTTCTGGAGGTACAACATCCCCCCTCCAGCGAGAGTTCACTCCTCCCGTTGTCGCCTAGCTGCCCATACAACTAGGTATGTCCACCGCATAGAAAGCACGTCATGGACACTCCCACCGCATAGAAAGCAAGACGTAGGTTCCCACCGCATAGAAAGCAAGTCGTGGGTATCCACCGCATAAAAAGCAAGTCGTGGATTCAAGAGCCCTAACGAGGAACTCTGCCCCCTGTGATCAGTAGGGGGGTCAGGACTGATTCAACATTGGAAATAAAATGAACATGTCGAGCTAAATTTTCCCTAGCAAACATTCTTTCCTCTTGCAAACAGCATACCCATTAGACATTACCTTCCTACTTTAGAACTTAATGTACAATGATTTCAATGCCGAGGTTTCCGTCGGATTTTTCCAACATGTTTGGGGATATGAGCATTCCTAACTAGCGTATGCAATGTTAATTTAAACAACTTGAATAAAAATATGATCTACCTCTTCCACTTCTTCATCGATGGCCCGTGAGATGGCCGGTATTTGCTCGTCCATGGGGGCCTTCCCCTTTCCGTTGACATTGCTCGTTCCTGCTTCGCGATCATGGGCACCACCGAAGCGCGTCCTCTTAACCGGGGCCATTTCTCACTACTTTAAATGATTAGCTTGGAGAAAGAGCTAAGATTCACCATCATCATAACAGTCCAATGGGTAGATTAGTGACATCAATTAATCCCTCCTATATGAGAGTCTAGATTTCTTTCATAAGCAATCATTAAGGATGGCACATAATCCTATGGGAACCGGCTCTAAGATAATTATTCGGCTTGCATGATCAAGAATAATTAAGATTTCATTATTAGGATTACCAGAGAATTGGATTAAGTATGAATAAACTATTTCCTAGCAATTAGATGATGCAGATTTACCCTATGCATATGTGTGAGGAAAAACCAATTCTTAGAGACTTAATGACGGATCAATTTCTCCTTAATTACGTCTTAATGCATATAAAAAAATGAATTCAATCAAGCTGCAATGTTAATGAGTGATTACAATAGTGATTCTCTTCAATCTGCACAAATACTAGCTTACCGATCAATTACTATACTATGTAGAGAGAGAAGATTCTGATAATTATGCTCTAATCATTAATCGAGAGTGAAGAATGGCTGATAATTCAGCTATGGAATGATGATTACATAATAGAGTACGAATAAAGAGAATTTAGGGAGTAGTCATAGAGATTTTTGGCTAGGAATAGGCATAATGTACGAGAAATTTTGATGGTAGAGAAAAGAATTTACAGATAGCATTAATTAAACTGTCGTTACCGTGATTAAGAGCTGGTAATCTTCTCGATTTTCTGATCTAATCGAGTTTCTTGAGATGAAAATTCGGCAGCACCTCCCTCCTAGCTTCTTCTTCAATAGTTGTGTGATTCGGCAGCACCTCCCCAATGTGTGTGGGTGTGTGTGAATGCACTGTGTGTGTGTGTGATCATAAGTGTGTGTGTGTGTGTGTATGCAGGTCTTTAAATAGGCTCCTACAGGCTGAAAATCGATCTGGGTTGCTAAATGCATCTGGGAGCTTCTCCAGTTAAGCATGGCAAGTCCAGTTCTCTGCCCACCAAGTGTCAGGATGGCTTGGTTAACTGGTTCTGAGATTGAGTTGCAGGCTTGGCAGCTTTCCCAAGACTCCCACAAAGCAAGAGGGCACCCCCTAGCTACTAAAGATGATCTGGAGTGGCCTGGGACCTGTTCCCACACAGTCCCGGGCCCCCAGTACCTCCCCGGACAATTTTTAGGAAAATTGGTTCTAGGCTAAAACGGGTCATACGAATCGGATTTTGATGCCGTAAATTGCCATACGAAGCTCTAACTAAGGCGTACTGGCCCGAGTACCTGCCATATTTAGCAGCCCCCGGGGTCCGAAAATGCATTTTTTTCAAATTCGGGGTACGGGTGCAGATTTTCGAGACGGTCGAGACTGGACGGTTCGGGTGACCAAAAACTTACTATTTTTGGAAATTTTTCACAAAAATTATTTTAATTCACATTTTGAAGCTTTATAACATTCTAAACATCATGGCACTGACAGAATCTGAAAAACTGCTAAAAATAGTAACTTATGCCATTGTATTCATTTTGTGGTACAAGGGTGCTCTTGTGATCGGGTCAGAGACCTTACATTGTTTTTGCGTCGCATATGTCACCCTTTTTCTCCCTAGCTCTCTTTCATCCTCCTCTATGTGTCATGCCCCTCCCTTTTCTCCCTCAAACCACACAAGCATCTACTGAGATTCTTATCAAAACAAATGAAAAAGTAGTTTTGGGCACCTAATCGAAAAACATGTTGTGCTTGGCAATTTTGCCTCTTTTAACCACATACATAGTGAGGGTTTCTTGCCATACAAAGTCCCTTGGAATGCTCTTCTAGGAGGAAATTTCTTGCAAGGGTTGGCTAAGGAACCTTGAACTGTTTTTTGTTCGATGCAGCACGAGGGCACATCACCAACTACAATCACTTGCCCTTCCAAAAACACAAAAATTTCTTGATGAGATTTTTTTAAAGAATGCTCTCTTGGAACTCATTGATTGCAAGATATATTGACATGGATGTGGCAAGGAATCTCTGTGTTTTTGTGACCGGATGCGAAAAGAAACAAATACGATCATCTACGTTGCATCTTGAAGGCTTGTGCCATTACGCAAGACATCTGTTGTGGTCAAGGTCAGATTTGAGGGAACTCCTTAAATCATGCACCACTACCATTAGTGCTTGAGAAAGGTGTGGTAGAGGTCATTTGTTGCAGGAGCCTTTAAGTCTTTAAATAATTGTGTGATGTTTCAACTTTAATAGAGAAATATAAGGTGCTATGAAGTAAAAAAGGAGAGAGGATATGGGGTAGATGAGTGCTCATGTAGTGCAATATGTATTTGGGGGAGTGGTTTTAGCTAATAAAAGCAAGAAGCATATGATGAGATAGCCAAAAGGTGTCATTAGTTTCTATAAAAGTTGTGGGAAAGGTGTTTGTTTTCCAAATGTAGTCAAAACATATATACTTAATCGACCTTGCATTGTCAGTAGCGGCTTTGATCGAGCATTGCTCTAGCTCCCTCAACAAAATTAAGAAGCTGCATGCTACATACAACGTCTTCAATTACAATCAATACATCTAAAAGGTTAGTGAGTTAATTAAGGAAAGCTAAAATGCTGCTTGCTTGCAGACCATAGGAGTGCTTCACAATTTTAGAAGCCTAAGCTTTCAAAAGTAGCATGGATAAATCACACCTTCAATTGATTTAGTGTCTATTGAACTATGAACAAGTATTTCTAAAAGAAAGCACATTTACATTGAAAGGGGTTGATAAATCAATAGATGCCCAGACATTCTTTAGTTGAGTTGGGTTGCCCATTTTCATTCATCTCCTCATAGGCATGCCAAGCATCACACAATTTCTATAAGGAAGAGGCCATACTTAATCATGTTTTTTTTTAATGCTCATTTGAGCTTGATTTAATAATACATATATGTAAACCCTTGCATAGGGCCTTTGCACAAGGACAACCAACATATACAAAAAGGTCAGGTCAATGGAGTGCAAAGCCCCAGAGGGATTTGAGACCATTGACCCCTAACGTACCCTTAATCCATGTTACAAAATTTCTATATTTTCATCAAGGATTTATTTTCTTCTTCTCGACAAGCCGCTTTCTCCTACTTGGTAGGAGCCATCCGCAAGTTTTTAGCACTGGTTCTACATGCAGCATTCTGTTCTTTTTCTGGAATAGCTAGCAAAACACCTATATGTAGACTCTTCCAGTGAATCTCTTGATTGTTGGATATCCCCATATGAGGTGAGATATGGTCTCATTTTTTTGGTTCTTCTTCTGATGCAGCTTCCATCGCCAACACCCTCACTTTGGCCTTATCCCCGGTTGGCAAAAAACCAAAAAGCACTGTAGAGCATGCTAGGGGGAAGATGTGTAAAAGGAGATCCAAGAGTCTACCAACAAGGACCTCTTACTGTAGGGATAGTCTATTGACCTCTTTCAATCGTTCTAGAGATTGCCATCCTCCTTCATGATGGTTCCATAGAGAGGCCAAGGTGCCAAAACCTTGGTTGATGAGTCGTCTTGCAATCTCAATCCAATGGCAATCAACAAGAAAACCTTGTAAAATGGCCCCCCAAGGAGACCAGGGTAGAGAAGTGTTTTTCCACTATCTAGTCTCTTCATTTGAGATGAGTGTGGAGGTGTCTTTGCCAGTGAAACCCCGTAGCTCTAACTTCATATTAAGATACAACCACTTGTCCATTCTAGATCTTAGATTTGCACTCATCACCATTTCCCTAGCCATGTAGGCCCAATTAGATTCAAATAAAGTCCGAAAAACATTTGCACGAAGGGTGTCACTGTAAATAGAAGGGTCTAGGATTCCCAAACCTCCCTGATTCTTTGGCTTGACCATGGCCTCCCGCTTACCCCATTGCCATGGCCTGCTTCTAGCTACTATGTTTCTCCATAAGAACTCCCTGATGGGTCTGAGGAATGCCTTCCAATTCCTCTGATATAATTGGAGGAAAGGAGAGGCAAAGGTAATGTACAGTATCAAGAAGAAGTTGATGAGTCTAGCCACTCGACAATGAAATGGAAGCCGGATAAATTTATATCTTTTCATCTTTTGTTTAAGCCTATCCTGAAACCAATCAAAAGCTTGTTTGAAGGTCATCCCCTCCCCCATAGGTACTCCCAAGTGTCTAGAAATATTGCCTCTCTTAACAATCTCTTCGGTCCAACCAGCATAGTCAAATCGTCATCTTCAGAGAGAAGATCAATCTTGACTTCTCAATACTACATTGGGAACCAGATGCTATTGCAAAAATCTAAAAAATTTCCAATGTCTTTCTACCATTTTTTGTCCAACTTGCAAAAACGACACAATGAGTCATCTGCAAACATCTTAATTAGAAACCAGTTGCCATTTTGGATTCTTAGTTTTATCCCTTGTTACTACCTCCTCCAACAAAGCTATTAGAGGATGGGTGATGTATTATTCTCTCTCTCTCTCTCTCTCTCTCTCTCTCTCTCTCTCTCTCCCCCCCCCTTTTTTCAAAAAGAGACAAAATTAATCACAAGACCTTGGCATGAATACTCATGCAATAGTATACAAAAATCAACGAGCTCTTGTAAATCCAAATCAGCCTTCATGATAGCAAGCTTGTTCTTCAAAGTGTGGTCAACATTATGTAGAATAGGAACTATGAAATGGTCTGCACCAAGTGGCATGAATGCCTACGAGTAAAGCAACGATTGTAGTATTGAGCAAGTCATCAAAATTGGAGTAGATTGAATAGTTAATTGGATCCAAGAAAAATGGTACTTTATAGACAAGGGAAGAGGCAAGAGGGAAATGGATAGCAAATCTACTTTTACAAGAAGAAAAAACGGTGTCAAGCACCAATTCAAGTTTTATCCACTTGGGAGACCACTAATCTATACTATATATTAAGGAGACTGGTTTTCCAGTGCCACTTGTCGTAATTTCCTTTATCTGACTACAATGAGGATAGTGCGCACGCAGGGGGGGGGGGGGAGAGAGAGAGAGAGAGAGAGAGAGAGAGAGAGAGAGAGAGAGAGAGAGAGGCGACCGAAGGCCGTCGGCCACACTTGTACCAATAGTCTACTCATCACAACCACTCGTCAACATAGCCAAATTGATACATCAATAGGCCTAGTGTTCATGGATCATCCACTTCAATTTTGAAACACTGTGACTAGCACTCCTTGACGACGATGGACCCCCTAGATAGCCTTGCTGCCTTGCCCCCCCCCCCCCCCCCCCCCCCTCGTTTTTTTTGACCTTGCATTTTAAAACACTATAAGCAATAAGTGGTGGGTGGTATAGAGCATAAAACAGGGTGAAAATTGATAGAGTATTGGTGGATTGGAAGGAATGAATTTTGGAGCCCTTTTGTGCAAAAGTTTGGTGAACAGCTTGGAAATTGTGCAGCCCTTTTGAAGTGCAATAATGTAGATGGTTTTTCTCCAAATCTTGTACTCTCAACACACCCCCCTCCACACACACACACACACACACACACACACACACTCAAGCACCAACGACAAACTAAACAACAATAATTACGCTCATTGGAATTTGATCATGTGACTCTAGTTCACACAAAAAGGCTTATGGGACAGAATCGATGGCTTGGAGCTGCATCCTATGAGGGATACCAACAATAGGTACACCTACCTTCAAGATGAGGAGCATGAAAAATCATGTGTTGATTGGAATGCGAGAAATATGAAGGCAATGTTAGACTACAAGGGATACCAATAATAGGTACACCCGCCTTCATGACGAGGAGCATCAAAAATCATGTGTTTATTGGGATGCGGGCAATGGAAAGGCAATGTCAGCCATTGTGGAATATCTTACACAAGAGATTCCTCCAGCCATATAGACTTTAAAGATTGCCAATGTTATGTGGTTCAAGCTCGTTGGAATGTTTGATCGAGATTCTATGATGCGAGCAATCACCCCCCTTTGGACAGTTATTTGCCATCAAGTTTCCAACCGGAAGTTCTATGGAATATTTTCTTATGAAGGCTAAGGTTATTCATGATCAACTATCATCTATCAAAAGTGCATTGAATAGTACTCGATTAGTTGCTTTGGTATTCACAAAATTGCTTTGAGGATGACAAAATGGTGTCTAGGACACTACAGCTACAAATCACAAAGGAAAAGCTAGAATTTGATGATCTCAGCTCTTTTTCTTATTGAGGAGGAAGCTGTGTTAATAACTCAAGGAAAATTTGAGTTTCTGACAAAGGTTGCGAAGCACTTGCTACTTTGGATTCTAGCTAGCCGTTTTACAAATTTGGGAAGCATGGTCATTTGTCTAAAGACTGCAAACCAAGACAAATAAAAAAGACAAAGGACAAAGGAAAAGGCAAGCATGATGAGGAAAGAAGTGATAATGACTCAATATAGGACAATAAGGAGTCTGTTGGTGTGACTACACTAGCAAGGAATCTAGCCTTCTAGTAAAGTGTATGCCATTGCCACCACCAACTTCAACCAGGGAGAGGCTTGTGAGCGGCAAAGAGGAGAAAATAATTCTCCTTACAAATGATTTGGACCCATGTATTGGAGTTCAAGTTATTGGTGTTTAAACCATGGCTTGGAGTTCAATGCACATGCATCTAGCAGGAAACCAATGCAACACATCTAAAACACTATGGATTTACCTACCAATCCATAGCTGTTGGTTGGATTATGGACAATATGGGTTTCAGAGTTCATTATCTAGGAAAGTTTGGACATGATGTGTTCACAGTTCACGAATGGGGATTCTTGGGCCTAATGTGTTCTATAGTTCAATTTTCTACGAGGCAAGTGGTGCTCAAGATGGCATTCTTCTCAAATGACATATTGATGATAGCGAATCCAACCAACATGACAGTTGTTGTTGGATTTTCCATGGTAGGTTCTTCATTGATTTGATCTCACCATTTTATGTCCACTATGAGCTGTTGAGAGGGTCTTAAAGCTTATAGCATCTCAAGTGAATAGACCAATGTGATCCCAATATTTATTTTGTCTTTAGGTATTTATTTTACTTATTTGTCAAATTTTCCGTAGGGCAATTTGTTAAGATGAGTATATAAACACACCAAGACATTCTAATTCATTTCCAAGGTTGGTTGGTTCAAAACTCTCTCTCCCCCCCCCCTCCCTTTGGTACAACGCTTCCGCATTGTCAACTTTGACATTATATAAATTTATGGAGATGTGAAAAACCATAGCCTTGAACTATTATTTTTTCTATCCTCTCTCCACCTTAAAGCTGGCATGGTGATAATCATTCACCTTAGCATGTGCTGACACTACTCTCCTTGGCTAGTATGAAATTTAAGGAGCAAGATCTAGCTTGTATAATTTTCAAAGCTTCTTTGGTTGCCTCTTTTATAGCAATATCATAAGATGAAATAGATTGTAATCCCTTCATATCATCATATATAGGTGTTCCAAGGTTTTTCACAATCTCAAGTGTGTTAACTTGTCCCAAGGTTTGAATGATACCATGGTTTCATAGACATTGAATTTATGCTACATGAGCCCAACAACATGCTCCGAGATGATACCTACATATTTACACAGAGTGTTGTTTGCTTTTGTGTAAACATAGCAAGATCCTGAGTGTCAAGATTGATTTGAGTGGCAAGCACTTCCTCTTGGCCTCCTGGAAGGCTCATGACTAGTGTTCTCACAAACAAAATGAACAATAGATGAATGCAATTGCATAGCAATGTGTGTGTGTGTGTGTGTGTGTGTGTGTGTGTGTGTGTGTGTGTGTGTGTGTGTGTGTGTGTGTGTGTGTGTGTGTGTGTGTGTGTGAGAGAGAGAGAGAGAGAGAGAGAGAGAGAGAGAGAGAGATCTTCCAAGTCTGTTGGCACTGTAACATTTGCCTAGAAAGTCACAAAATAGGAAAGTTAAAGACGTCTTTTCTTAGCCAGTGTTGCATCAGCTGACATGCACAATGACTTTGGCCATGAAGCTTTTTAAGCATAAAAAATATTGACATCCATGTGGAACAAAGCTCCACCACTTCAACTCTACATTCATTGTCAATGCCGACCCATAGTCACCCATCTATGGTTATGTAACATACTGCTCAACCTCATCACATGGATGGCAAACCACTACATGTTTCAATCCAACCATAAACCATAATCCAATCACCGTCACTTTGATCAACCATAAATCATAACATCACATATATGCGAAAAACAACCTTTTGCCATTTTTGAGTGCATGCATAACACACAAATGAAAGTATTCGACCTCAAAGAAATGCATCGAGCTCAGTCCCATAATAGATACTAACACCTTATCACATCACTTTGCCCATATGAAACTCATGCAACAAACGGTAACACAAAAAGAAAGCCACTTTATCCATATTTGCCCGTACGGTTCGGGTTATACCCCCATATAAGTTTATGGACATCAAACACTTGAAATCAACTCACCAAAACAAACCATAAATCATATATAAACATCTTGTTCAACTCACAACGTCATATGGTATTCTCCCTTGGTAGCACCCCTACACGCGTAGGTAAGTCGGTACATGTAATTGCTAATAACCCACACTCATGAAGTGATATCAGAGATCTAAATACATTTATCAGCGAGTTTAATCAAGTTTTTGATTTTTCTAAGTGGGTTCGGTTATCCAATGAGTCTATATAGTGGCTCTCCAAGGAGCTTGGGGTCCAAAATTTTGACTATGCAGTGGACATCAAGCTGTTTTTGACCATAACTCTTAGCTCGTGCGAAATTTTCACATGACACACAAAGAGAAAATATTTTAAATGATGTGATTAATCTCTTGTTCAAAGGGTTTGACCTGATTCATATCGGTAAGAATACTATTTTGTGAGAGTGAGATATGACCAAAATAGTATTCTTACCATCTACGTGACGTGAAACAAAAAACGCCTTTTATGTACACAGTATGCATAAATCAGTGTGCTAAACACGATAAAACAAACATGGAGCAACCTCATACACACGGGAAAGTCCATACATGCCCTCGTATACGAAAAAGCAACCACCGAGAGGGTAGCTACTCAGAAAACGTCATAGAGAGAGAAAGAGATGATGGCTATGGAGTTTAGAGCTTCTTACCGTGTTTTAGAATTTAGTATGGGCTATCAAAAGGCTTCTTGCTTTGCCGCAAGAGAGCGGTGATGAGAGCTATGTAGAGGTTTTCACCACAAAGCCGTCGGAGAGCGTGCACACACTGTGAAAAGAGAAGTGAAGGTAGTAAGCAAGTAGAAAGGGAATGTTCTTCTTCTTTCCTTCCCATGAAACTATCGGCATTGAAAACTGAGGCTTGCAAGTCAATTTATAGGCATTGTACCAAGTTGGATTGTTGCCCAAGCCAGGAGGTAGCCCTACCTCTCAACTCAGATTAGCCTCCAACCTTTTGATAGCTTTGTTAAAAACATGCCTTTGCTTTTGGCAGTTAACTTTTCACTTTTCCTTCAATTTTTACAGTAAAAATTGACTAATTGGACAATATCTTGGCACCTAATGTGACTGTGACTAGACTATGTTGCATCATGATGCTCCGACGTATTTATGGTGTCGGTTTTCATAAAAATTATAATTCCCATAAAAATCCCATTCAATCCCGATTTTTCTTTGAGTGGTCATTTTTAAATCCGAGGGTGACTAAAAATAATATTTTTATACTCAGGTCATCCTAGAAAGCACTTTGCTTTTCACAAACACCAAAAAGCACACCAAAAAAAGCATAAAAAGCAAAAAAAAAACTTTTAAAAAAATTGAACCATGGGTTGTCCTTGTCCATCGGAATAAGAAAGCAAACTCACTTTTCACAAAAGAGCACTAAAAATCAAGAAAAACTAAAAATAGTGTGAAAAGGATCCGAAAAGTAGATTTTTACAAAATTGAACCATAGCTTCCCTATGACTTGTAGATTAAGGATCCGGTCTCACTTTTTGCAAAAAAGCATCAAAATGCTTTAAAAAAATGGAATTTTCTAAAACTTAACCAAACGTCTGTGTGATCTACCGGAACATGAAACACTACCAAGCAAGCATTCTAAACCAAAGTTTTTTGAAACAAACGTTACAATCTTTTTTTTGTTATTTTTAAGAGAGACCAAAAAATCGGGGATCTTATATCCTTCCACACTTGAAAAATTTGAGGTGTCCTCACCTTGACATGAAATCAGGATAATTTAGCTTCATTACATCATCACAGTCCTAAGTAGCATCTTTCTCATGATATGTTGACCATTTAACAAGGTGTCCAATAATGATCCGATTGGAAGAGGTTTAGTTCCACTTTGAAGGATCGCTTCCAGATATACTTCATCAGTGGAAGTAGATAATAGACAAATCATCAAGAATGTGATTTGGGTCAGGTACATACCTCTTGAGTAATCTGATGAGAAATTGTGTGGTGATAACAAGACTCTGTAAGCTTGATTTTTGATTCTCTATGCGGAGTCTTACCATAACCCGAACGATATTTCTCGAGTGAACTAAAACCCGAGCAAGAGAGGCCGGTCAACTTGTGAGTGAAGCGGCCAACTGCAAAAAGTGAGTGTGGGATAGAACACTACAGGTCTTGAACTCTGCTCATTAGCGGATGCTCTACACCTGGCTACAGCCAATTCATTGAAAAATGTGGGCATTGTTTAAGTAATGACCCAATGTGACTACATTTTCTTGGCCACCTTCAAAAAAGTGGTGTGGATGCATGTCCTAGTGTGACGTGGGCCTCTGTGTGTGTGTGTGTGTTTTAGTAGATTTTTGTGGTGTGCTAATATGCATAAAGAATTTGTCCACATGTGTTAAGGCAGACCAGGGTCAATGGGTTGATGAGGCATGGATTGCAAATGAAAGATCACAAGCAGGTGGGGTCCACAGTGGGGTATGCAAGATGGGCCCCTCACTAGTAGGAAAATGGGAGACAATGGCAGTGGGCCTAGATTATTGGCATCACATGTAGCCCATAATGGCATGGATGGACCGCCCATAAAGGAAGGTCTGCACCATGGGGTTGCAATATAAATCGAGGGGATTATCGCCATCTTTGAGGCCAAATGCCTAAGGTCCTAGGGATACAATAGACACTACTACAAATTTGAAATACTCGGATGGGTTCAAGTAGACTCATAAATCATGGAGTAAATATGTATAAAATTAAAATTAATTGTCATCAATGATGACAACCATGGCAAGAATGCGAAGTCTGATTGCACACCTTAAGTGGACATTTTTTGTTGCCAAATGGATTTGTGAGGCTCATTTCTAGCAAAGCAAGGTTTCTGTGTATAAGTTAGTTTCTAGTAGCAAGTGCTAGAATGGAAAGGTGGAAACAAATATGAGCTAGTTGGGTGGTGATATTGGCAGGTATCATCATGCGAGGGTGTGTGTAGCTAGGTGACTAAGAGTGTGTGTGACATGCTTCATCGAAGGGCTCAAGGAAGGCCTTGCAATGGTGGGGTGAGAGTTGGATGCACAACTGGCTTTGGGTGAGAGTTCCGATGCTTTGGAATGGTGGGGTAACTGGGGTTGGACCCCTGCAATGCAAACTAGAGGGGAGAGGAATTGCATGTGGAAAGAGGGTTGCCTACTACCTCTTGCGCACGAAAAAGTGTCAAATAGAAGACGTATAAAATATTTGCAAAATAGGTCCTCCAAGCAGCACTGCATAGGCCGTAGGCCGAGGAGGGAAAGAGGAGAGCAATGGGTAAGCTGTACAAAGTGCATAATAGTGGCAGCATTAATGTGGGTCTCTGGAATTTGTGGGTGCTCTCCTGTGCTGTTGGGTTGTATTTTACTGCATCACCTCCTACACCAAGGACCACACGCCGGTGTGTGGTCCATTATCAACAACTGTGGGATTTTTTTTTTCAAAACTTGACAAAATTGCTCATGGGTCCAATGCTAGACTTCAAACTTTGTTTAAAAAAATACCATTTTCCCAAACATACAAAATTCCTTTTCTTGAACTTGCCAAGAGGAAATTTTAAAGCATTAGGTTTTTTTTTTTTTTAAACACTATTTTTCTCTATTCTGGGATGGAATTTCTCCTTTTGTGCTTGCCCTCACCTGGCATTTTTGAAATTGAAAACGACACAATATTAAGCTGAGACACATTTTTTCGATGGAAATAATTACAGCAAGGACCGCACGTTGATGCGTGGTCCTACATGCAGCTAGGGGTGGTGGTTAACATCTATGGAGAAGCCGTCACGTGAGACGGGGAGGTCCCATGCACACGACTTCTGCTTACTGCTCTTGGAAGGTGGCCGCCTCACCTCAGTTTCCTTCTTCTCCCGCCTGCTCACCCTCCAATAGAATAATACAACAATTTGTCAAACCCTACTCTATGTTTGGTATGGTAGCAATACGCAACCTCACTCTCTTGTTATTAACATAGGGCGCAGGCACACGCGTGCACAAGGTGAAGGGATCATCTCAATACTCTCAACTCTGCTCAAAAGTCCCAGCAACATCTCCACCTCCAACAACTACACTTGGCACCGCCCTTGATTCCACCCAATAATATGATCTCCTCCCTCCGCCTTTTTTACAGCCTCGTAGACATCAACTCTCTTGTGGTGCTCGTCTAGCTTGCCTACTCCGTTGTAGCCTTTCTTACTTTCAGTAGCACTTCTTAGGAAAGAATTTTGAGGTACTTTGACAAAGTGCTTAAGAATTGGATGATCATCTTGTATGGAATGATACAGGTCGTCCACAATGAGTTGAAGCTTTTGTGCTTTGTGTTCAACATGCCCGCGGATGAGTTTTGGTGAAATGTGCAGGCGAAAAGGGTGGCCAAGAATCATAGGGAGCTGATTAGGTATATGTTTGCTAACAAGGTGGGGCTAGATTTTTTGATGAGATGTTTGGATGCAGAGGATACGTTCGTGAGGCTTGCGGTAGGCACATGGTGGGGTTCGAGGATGATGTGGCCTAGGAGTTGGGGGTGGAGGGGCGGCTGACCTTGCCAAAGGAGGTGTTGACAAAGTTGGCGGACAAGGTGGGGACCGGTAGGTAGACTGAGAGGCCGTCACAAGCATCGGGTACTAGCATGCTTGAGCCCCAAGGATTGCACCTCATTCAGAGTACAAAAACTACTAGGGAGATGCTCTTGGTGCACCCACTTGTGGATCTTATCGACCCCACCTCAAAGCACTCTCTCGCTCTCGTCATAGCCCTTATTATGTTCTATGAGCAGCTCAACAAAAACAGCCCCCTATGGCCTGTTTTAGAGGGCAGGTCATGGCCCAAGTTGGTGCTCATGGTTTTTGAATTTCTTGCAGCTGGTGCCCCATACTATGACTAAATTTGAAGGTTTTCACACTAAATTACACTACATTTCTCCAAAATTTGTAGGTTTTCTTACCCTCAAATTTAAAATTTAGAGGTAAATCTCAAAATTTTAGGTGGGATCACACTTAACCTAGATTTTTTTATCATTAACTATAAATGAAGCATCTTATGTCCTGTGCAAACCGAAACTCTCTCACAAATCTTGCCCACTCTCAAGGTACTCTTTTCCTTTTACACAGAACAAGTGCTCCACAAGACTAATGAAACAAAATTCATAGTTGACACATTTGATTGGCTCAGAGTAATTTCAATCAAAATTGTGTTGATGGATTGGACATAATTTAATAGTTTTAAATAAATAAAATATTTTAGCGTCTTCAAAATTAAGAATCTCACATTTTAAAAATTGGTTTACAATTTTATATACTTTAGTGTCTTCAAAATTTAGGATTAGTAAAGTATTTAAGTGTTTCAGACGATTTAGAACCCCAATAACCCATCTTGAGCGAGCATTCAATCGAGAATAATTAGGGACATAATCATTTATGGAACAGAGCATGGCCACAAGCTTATCTATATGAAGCTATTGCGGCAAACATGGCAATGGCCATGCTTCTGAGTGTTAAGTGTAATGTCTACCTTAAAGGGGTAAAGACGAGCAATGCCGGTGGTATGCAAGTCCTTGCCTAGGGATTATTAAAGCAATCATTTGTTGCCTTGGCTGCTAGAAATTTGGTCGATCTCACCTATTCATTGATGGCAAAAATGGGTTTACAAAGTCGATGGTAGAAATGGGTTTGCAAAGTCAATGTAACATGACGTGTTTTGGGATTCTACAAAATCAAACAAGCAGATGTGTGAAATTCATTAATAATGGCTTACATGATATTAAGCACAAGGTTGTCGCACCATGTTTTTGGGGTTGCAAAAAATACATCACATCCGGGTTGGACCCCATGGGGGTTGTGGAGGGTTATGTTTGGTTTTGCAATTACTTTTCTACACTATCTTCTATAGAGTAACTATTGAGGTCTTGATCTTGGCTTTTTTATTTTATGTACTCGCTCGGTTACTTGTTCGCTCAGAAGTACTCACTCAAGGATTGGGATTCCTCATCTATGTGGTTACAAAAGGTCCACAATATCTGGCATTAAGCTTCTTACATTTACCCATTGATAAGGAGCTATGTTTAGGTTTCATTTTCAAAAATATCATATCTCATTCTTCAAAGAGTCGAATAGATCGTTTAGGGTTAGTGTAACTTTTTTGTCTATCTTGAGAAGTCTTTATGTCATGTCATATGAGATCTCTTTGAAATTGCATTTCATCCAACATATCCTTGGATGCTTGAACTCTTATTAGAGGGTCTGTCCATTTTAGTGGAGTAAGACATTCTTGTCCATATAACGCTTGAAAAGGATACATTCTAATTGAACATTGGAAGGAGGAATTATACACAAATTCAATCAAATACAAATATATGGTCCATTTACTCTATTCATGCATACAATAATCTGTCAACATATCCTCAATTATTTGTTTTGTTCTCTTTGTTTGTCCATTTGCTTTTTGAGGGTGATAAGCAATACTAAAGACCAATTGGGTTCCTGTAGCTGAGAATAAGACTTTTCAAAGATTTCAAGTGAACTTTTTATCACTATCCAAAATTATACGGCAAGGTAAGCCGTGATACATAAAGACACCTTTCATGAAGACGTGAACTATATGCTTTGCCATAAATGTTGTTTTGACTAAAAACGAATGGGTCATTTTTGTAAGCAAATTAATAACTAAAAAAATAGTCATATCCCAAAGATGTAGGAAGTTCTGCATATCCATGCAGTCCCATTTTATCTATGGTGCATTAATAAGTTGAGTTTACCAAGGTATTGAACTCTTTCAACTTTAATACGTTGACATGTCAAACATCTTGTAATATAGTTCAATACATCATGCTTTAATCTTGGCAAAAAAAAAAACTCTTTCTCATGGTAGTGTAAGTTTTTATATAACCTGGATGTCCTACAATAGGTATATCATGAGCTTCCTATAGTATCTGAAGTTTTATCCCACCATGATTTGGGATACAAAGACGGTTGAAATAAAGATCATTGTCTTCAACACGGAAGCCTTTGATTTTCTTTCTTGCTTCTCTGTGTGATTATCGACACTCATTATATAGAATCTTTGTGTAATATGGACCCTGAGGCATACCGTCCATAAGGGGACGATCCTCATGGGGCATTTGAGACCCGTCCCCATCCAAAGGTATGGCTATATCCTTGCCCTTCTCAACACACTATATAAAGAGGACAACTTAGAGTGTGCCCCAATGGCCATGAGTAAGTGTAAACCCGGGCATACCTGCTTTTTCTTGGCAGTGGCCTTGTGCAGTATTTGAACCTCTGGAGACATGGATCTTTCTTTCTACTTCTTAGCACCCTAGATAAATCAAAACTAGGTTTTAGCGAGCACCCCCATGGACATGCCTCTGTGCAAGTGTAAACTGGAACATACCTAATTTTGGCAGATACTGGTTTCTATGTCATCTCCAACATTAGAGCTTACCATCACATGCCTATTCTCGTAAAACTTTGTTCTTATTTTAGACGTTGCCAAGCTTTGAGCGCATGTGTTTCCTTGTTGTGTAGGAGCGTGCTTCATGCCCTTACTCCAGTTGATAGGGAGCACCACCTCTTTTTTCTGATACCACCACCTCTATCGTGACCTAAAACTGGGTTTGTAAGGGTGAGAATCATGCCCGCCCCATGCCCTAATCCCAGGCTAATTGGGCATCATCCAAACGCCTAACATGTTCACTTTTAGGCAAGTCAACTTCCCCTATTTGTGATTAAAGGTCCTCTTCTAGGGTCATCACCTACAAAAAGGGAGCACAAGTTAAAAGTACAACCATAATTGCAAGCAAGGTGTGAAACCCATGTCAAAAATAGCAAGGGTATGTTGGGTTTGCAAGCCCGGTTCGGTCGTCCATAGCCATGGTGGGCACAACCCCCTATAGCATGCAGGTCAATTTTTGTTGTGAGTCAAGTCATGCATGGCAAGATTTTTTGCTATTTATATTGTAAGGTTTTTATACACAAAACATTATCAATCAAAAGCGTGTTCTATAGCTTGCAGAGTATCGAGTCTCTTTCTCTCTCTCTCTTCCTCG
>NC_140953.1:45847308-46029808 GCF_014529385.1 Adiantum capillus-veneris
GTGTCTCACAGGTTTTACATTGTGTTTCTGGCCATATTGGTAGACAGTTTCCAGGTGTTGTTGGTGAGTTGGTTTTGCTTTCTAGTTTGCTACATTGTGCTCATGGCAGAGACAGGTGATCGATCAGATTGTGACCTCTCACAGATGCGCGTGTTTGATGGGTCAGACTTTGCGGCATGGAGAGAGTGTATGCTTGATGCATTGACACAGCGAGGGTTGCATCGACCATTGAGTGGTGATGTAGGTAGACCTTCAAACATGTCTGACGATCAGTGGCAGGAGCTAGAGGAGATGGCACTATCTACGCTCTCTTTGCACCTTGCGGAATCTGTATATGCTCTTGTTATGTATGAGACTACTTCGAGAGCACTTTGGCGCAGATTACATGATATGTATGATAGATCTGAGTCATCACGGACTCGTGTGAGACATGTACATTCACGAGCACGCCGACAGATGACATGTTGGTATTGTGGTCATTCTGGACACGTTAGACGGCGCTGTTTTCGTCGTATGCGACATCGTAGGAGACATGGCAGTCTCAGAGATGTATGTAGTGATGCCATGGACTCAGTTGCTTTGACAGTTGAGGCACATGTAGTGTCGGAGTATACTAGTGACGGGGATGTCACTTTTACCTCGAGCTATGCACGAGATGCTATACATGTGGATAGTGCACTCCCTTCGCAGTGGTTGCTAGACGCAGATGCTATGTTTCATGTCACGCCGCATCGTGCATGGTTTTGTAGCTATTCTAGCGGGATGCTTGGCAGTGTACGTTTGACCGATGGATCGGTGCATGCGATAGCAGGTGCAGGAGATGTGAGACTGTCATTACCGAGTGGTGCATCTTACTTGTTACGACATGTGCGCTATGTACCAGATTTGACAGTGAGTTTGATCTCGATTGGTCAGCTTAGAGATTGTGGATGTCAGATTTCGCTACGAGAGCGAGATTTTGTGATGCATTTGGGTTCGCTAGTGATTGCGAGAGGTGCCAGGAGTGGTACAGGTTACCCATTGCATGTGGATCACGGGAGAGACGGTGTTGTCTCTGTGATCACGCAGCCAGGTAGACAGCGAGAGAGCAGGCGAGTCTCTTTTGCTTGTGGGTTGCAGGATGCTTTGCATGGAGTGCAGAGTAGTGAGCTCGTTGTGCACACAGTTGAGGCACGACTTGAGAAGTCACACAGAGAGGTGACAGAGTCAGACATGCATGCTTTGCTAGTGACTGAGCAAAGCAGAGACTCAGTTGTGCTAGATACTTCTATGCAGGATAGACAGGTAGAGCGGTCTTGCTCTAGTGAGTCACGACAGGAGGACGTTGTGCAAGAGTCTATGCATACGGAGTTAGAGCATGAGAGCTCTAGTGAGTCACAACAGATTGAGTGGTCATGTTTGCAGTGGATGATTGCAGAGGAGGCTGAGATGTCAGCGATTATGCAGTCATTCCTTTCTATGCTCGACAGTGAGCATGGGGATATAGTTGTGCAGGATATGTCTTCCAGCAGACACCTAGAGCAGCTGGTTTGCTCTGAGGTTGCACGACAGGTTGATGCGTCTTTTGAGGACAGTCAGGAGATGCATGTGGCTGACGCGCCTTGTCAGTCAGAGATGCCTATTGCCAGGGTTATATATGTTGATGCATGCTCCATAGAGCTAGCAGGGCCCGCTAGCATTGCATCGGCATTCAGTGGTCTCATGTATGAGATGCTGATCTTGAGACCAGATATCGCAGCTGTAGTGGGAGCATTTGCAGTTGGGGTTGTCAGTCGTTTGTTGACTGATGATGGCATAGTGCACGAGGGAGATATGCAGGTATTGTGTACATACTTGCAGTACGTGTGCGGTACGTCTGGTGGTGTATGGACTTACACGTGAGCAGGACAGCCGGATGCACACGATCACAGCCAGCCAGTGGGCATCGGTTGAGAGCGGTTTTCTCTCGCCTTTTGTAGTCTTTAGACTAGGTTCCCTTGCTTAAAGGCACAGTCGCCTTTAAGTGGGAGGTTGTTGGGGTATAGGCGCCTGTGCCTTGCCCGGCCGCCCAGAGTCTGGGCGCCCACTGACTTGTATACCTTATACATAGCATAAGTGTATAGGGGACTGCTCACTCTTTGAGTCTCCCCACCCACATCGTGTGTGTCTCCTTCTCTCTCTCTCTCTCTCACTCTCCGTCTGTGGTGCTCCCCGATCCCCTTCACTTCTTTAGTAAAACACGTTCGGAGCGAGTGCATTACGCCAGTGGGGGTCCGCAAAGATCGAATGGTCTCTTTTACTTTGCGTTCTTGGGCTCCTGTGAAAATCCATGGTGCTTTAGGGAGTTTTATCGATCCATCAGACGCTGTTTGCGGCCAATATTGCTCCATACGATCCACATTTCTAAGGTCAACTCTGGCTCCCAAAGTATCTTTCTTGTCGGTCAGATGGTCCCATAGTAGATTACCCACATTCTTGAATATGTGCATTGGATCGAGCAAGTGATTGATCATGAGTCGGGGCCAGTATGGTAACTCGTACCATAGAGATAGTCTCTTCATCCCTGGAGGCAATCCGTCATCGCACATCTCCTTCTGATCTAACCATGCTTGTGCAGACATCCTTGGTGGCTGTCTTCCCAAAAAGCCGTCGCGTAACACATGATTCCACATGTGACACATGCTCTGTATCCGCTTGTTTGAAGCCCTGCATGTATACACATGATAATAGATCAACTATGGGAAAAAACAAGATTTACAGTGTCTGAGTGAGGAGTGTCAATAGATCACCTGAGCATTCTGTTAGCCTGGGATAGTCATGCATGGTCCACATTAGAATGCCTCTGATCAAAGCATTCCGTCGTCCTGTGTGTCAGCTCATATCCACCACCTCTATGCCAATCCACAATTGTTGTAGCTCTTCCAATAGTGGACGAAGATACACATCCATATTCTCCACTTTATATCGCCCTGGCACAATCAAGCTTAGCCATAGGTACCCCTTATTCGTAGTCAACCACGGGGGAATGTTGTAGTTGACGATGACAACGGGCCATACACTGTAAGATGTTGATCTTTGACCAAATGGATTTACGCCATCCATAGCCAGGCCTAAGCGCAAATTTCGAGCTTCCCTGGCAAAATCCAACCATGTTCCATCTATATGTTTCCAGGCTGCGCAATCTGCAGGAATTCGTAGCACACCATCTGAAGATTTATTCTCCTCATGCCATGATGCTAGGGCGGCCATGGACTTACATTCGAAGAAATGCGATGCGAGGAAGCAGAGGAAAATGTCGCAAAGCCTTTTGTGGAATTTTTATCCCGTGGAGATCTACCCGATATCTTTCGGAATCACATTTCGGACACTTCTCCATGTCTATGTATTCCCCTCTGAAAAGAATGCAGTCATTAGGACAAGCGTGGATAGAATTGTAATCCATCCCCAAGTTTCGCAAAATCTTTCTTGCTTCATCTCGGGAATCTGGCATCACATTGTCAGCTGGTAGTATGTTCTCTTTAAGCAATCTACACAACATAAAAATACGATACAGTCGTGTAAAAATCTATCAGATCATTATACATTTAGAGTTTTATTAAAGTAAACTAATTGTAGTAGATCACCTGAAAAGCGCTGTGACGCTAGTGTCACTCCATCCAAACTTTGCCTGCATGTTGAGAAGAACCAGGAGTGCTTTCAATCTAGACATATGTGCTCCATTATACAATGGCGTATCGGCTTCACTTTTCATATCATCATAGATAAGCCTTTCTGAATCCATGATCGTCTCGATCATTTCATCAATCTCGGGCTCAAACATTGCCTCGTTGGGAGTGTGCTCTACATGATCATCCCCCGAGCTGTCAGAAGCTACATCTTGTGGCCTCACATATGCTGCTTGACCAAAGCGCCTGCGAACACGTCTATTGGGTTGCAAGATTGCTGCTTGTTGGCCAGCGTCAGAGTCCGACGAGTTATAATTGGCAACAACTCGATCTATAATAGATGGATCGAACTCGCCAAATTCGCGAACGTGTTGCAAAGAAACACGTCTTGTTCGTCGTACAACATGCTTGCATTGATTACAAGGACATAAGACCCTCGTTGAGAGATAGGTGTTTCGGTTGGACGGTCCCACATCCTCGTCACTACTCATAATGAGGATAAAAATCTTATAACCTGGACAACAAATTTAATATTCTATTGGCATTCTTCGTCTTATCTCTCTCTCTCTCTCTCTCTCTCTCTCTCTCTCTCTCTCTCTACCTCACATTCTCTAGTCATGTCCAATCCCCGCACACCTCGGTCTAGAGGTGCACGGAGATCAGAACCACCGGGTTATAATCTCGTCTTTATTGGTGAATACCTATATTTGTGGGTACAAGAAATCTACAGACCCACGTCTACATGATACTGCATGTAGTGGACAAAACCCCTTTGCCTCTTCTCTAGCTGTAGCACTTCACAACATCTTAACATCTTCTCACAGTAGATTTTTTCACTGTTCCTCTAACTCTAAACCCTAAACCGTAAGTAATTCTTGCGTGGACTCGATCTAACGTAAATAAGCGTAAATCTAAATAAACGTAAATTTAACTAAAAATAAACCTAAATGTAATTTAACGTAAGTCTACATCTAACCTAATCTTTAACGTCTTTTGGGATAGTTTCCTACGACGTTAAAACTCTCTTCTTCTTGTGTGTGTGTGTGTGTGTGTGTGTGTGGGTAAACCTAAATAAACCTAAGTCTAATCTAATATAACATAAATCTAAATCTAACGTAAATTATGTTATATTAAAAACAAAGAACTAAACTAGCAGGGATTATAAGAACCTTAAAACTGATTTAACACATAATTTTTCACATAACTCGGCAAGAGTTGGCATTCTCATCACTAAAGATGTGAGAGTTAACTTCCGGCGGTGACGCTGCCTCATCTCCATCCACATCTGACGACAGCAATTGGCCCTTTGGACCGTTCTTGCTCTTGTTACTAACTTTGAAGTTGCTGTTGAATGACTAGAGGTTGTCTAGATGGTCATTGTCGGGGATGTAGTGACTCTTGCCGCCCTGAAAATCCACCTTCTTCCCTATCTTCTAAAGACATTTCACCAGTACTTTTGGATCCACGGAGCCCACCATGAGTGAAGGCAGCAATACCCTATATTCCATTGAGGGCTTTCTTCACCCGCTTCATGCAGACATCGCAGTCTATGGAGACCTAAATATAATCTAATATAACGTAAATCTAAATCTAGCGTAAATAAACGTAAATCTAACTAAAAATAAACCTAAATCTAATCTAATTTAACTTAAATAAACCTAAATCTAATTTAACGTAAGTCTACATCTAACCTAATCTTTAACGTCTTTTAGGATAGTTTCCTACGACGTTATAACTCTCTTCTTCTTGTGCGTGTGCGCGTGTGTGGATGTGTGTGCCAATAAAAAGAGATAAATGGTATAACCTTTCTATCACCCATTCCAAGTGTGATAGATTGGTTATGCCATTTCCCTCTTGAATAATAGGTCTTGAGTTCAACTCCTTGTCGGCTAGATCTTTAGGTCTTTTAATTTTAATTAGTTTCCTACGACGTTAAATTAGTTTCTCTCTCTTTCTCTCTCAATGTGTGTGCGTTTTTTTGTTCATGCATGTTTTCTCTCTCTTTTCCTCTCTCAATGTGTGCATTTTTTGTTTATGCATGTTCTCTCTCTTTTCCTCTCTCAATGTGTGCGGTTTTTTGTTTATGCATGCTCTCTCTCTCTCTTTTCCTCTCTCAATGTGTGTGTGCATTCTTTGTTTATGTATGTGTGTGTGTGTTTTTGTTTATGTTTGTACTCTCTCTCTCTCTCTCTCTCTCTCTCTCTCTCTCTCTCTCTCTCTCAAAAACACTATGTGTGTGTGTGTGTGAGAGAGAGAGGGAGAGAGAAAGAGGGGAAGGGAACATGAGAGTGAGGAGAGGGAAGGAGCATACCTGGCTCTCCTTTCTCTCCTCGTATGTGTGTGTGTGTGTGTGTGTGTGTGTGTGTGTGGAGAAGAAAGAGAGAGAGAGAGAGAGGGAGAGCGTTACCTGCTCCTTGCTTGAGGGCGCCGAAAAACTCAGATCTGAGATCTGAGTTTTTGGGCGCTCTCTGTTATTTTTTTTAGCCCAGCCGGCGTCGCTATGAGCGTCGCAAATTTACAAGTAAATTTGCGACGCTCATAGCGACGCCGTGAATTTTTTTTTTTAGCGTCGCTGTGTGAGCGTCGCTAATATGAATAGCCTCTTGTAGTGATGTGGCTGGAGAGGGGATATTGGATGCCACCTGGAATGAAAAGACTTTCTATTTTCCATGATCTCCCGTACTGGAGTGACCTGCTAATTAATCATTTGCTCGACCCAATGCACATCTTCAAGAATGTGGGGGAGATCATCTGGAAGACCATCACTGGAAAAAGGGAGAGAAATGCCCAAAGAGATGACCTGCAAGCTGTGGGTCGAATTCCAGAGATGTGGCCTTGACTTAAACCCAATGGAAAGTGGTATATACCAAAAGTTCCATGGGTTATGAGTCACGCAGAAGAGCAACAAGTGAAGAAGACTATATCTTCATTCAAGACTCCCACAGGGTGCATGCGATCTTTGAAAATGGCTTTTACGAGAGATGACAATCTCAGTGGTCTTAAGTCCCACGATTGGCACAATTTTTTACAGTTCATCTTACCAATTGCCATAAAGGGTTGTTTGACATATGACATTAGAAGAACAATCTACAAAATCAGTGAGTTGGTACGCTGGATCAGTTCAAAAGTGATAAGAGAAGACAACATCGATGTAGCACGCTTAAATGCTATTGAAGCAGTGTACATGGTGGAGAAGTACTTTCCAACAAACATTCTTACCATCCAAATGCATGTACTTGTGCATGTGATTGATGAAGTTGCAGTTGTTGGGGTGGTCCATAGCAGGTGGATGTTTTTCTTGGAGAGAGTTATGAAGACTTTAAAGGGGTTTGTTCGTCAAAGGGCTTGCCCCGAGGGTAGCATGGCCAAAGTATGGCTTGTACAAGAGTCTCTTGTCCTCATTAGTGAATTTTTGGTCTCAATTAATCCAGAGATGCCCCAAATGTGGACTACTGAAGTCAACGTCAAGGTGACAGGGGACGAGCCACAGGGACAAGGCATCGTTAGGAAGATGGACATCACAATGCGAGAAAAGGTTATGAGATTTTTCCTTCTCAACTCAGACATCATGCAAAAGTGGCTAGAGAGGTACGAAGGGGAAAAGCAACAACGTTTGACAGATCACCTTCAATTCAAGCGCAACCGTGCAACTGGAAACCTTCCTTTTCCAGACCATCTTCAAAAATTGCCTGACTTTCCAGCTGCGTGGTGGTTAGATGCGACACTCTCAGAGGAAAAGAGGAGTGGAGCGTTGATTAATGAACAGGAAAAGGAGATGTCAAGGGGTTGCAATTGGCATGTACATTTCACAACTTCCTTTTCAAGCTCCACATGAAAATTAGTTTGCTTTAATAACTTTTAGTCTATTTCAATTTTGTCGCTGCAGTATCACAAATATGGAGCTTTGTGGTCGTATGGGAAGCACTTCAGAGTGCAACGGATCGACGAACAAAGGGTCACTTTCGACAATGGTGTTAGGGCAAGCTTCGTCCAAGAAAGTACGAGTAGTGCCAGGGACGAGAATACAGAGACTAGCCAGCTTGAATACTTTGGCTACATCCAAGACATCTTGAAGATTATCTTTAGAAAGTTTGATATGTTATCTTTGATGTCAAGTGGTTCAAAGTTATTACCAGCGGCCCTAATGCAACTGTGCGCAAAGACAAGAGTGGATTGATTCAAGTGAACTCTAGGCGGGTGTGGACAGATCTGCAAGATACATTCGTACTTCCGCAGCATTGTGAACAAGTTGTGTTCATACACGATCCACCATGGACAGAAAATGATGAGAACGATCTGTCTAAACCCTGCTGGCTGTATGTCCTTTAAGTTGCTCCACATAGAAAGCAAGTGTGTGAAGGATTGGATGTTGAGCTTGAAGAGGTGATTCATGAACAAAGCGCAGGACCGACTCCAACTTTAAGTTTAGACTTTGAGGTGGATGTCAGCATTGAGCAATTGTTTGAACCTAGAGATGAGGTGTCAAATAGTGAAGCTGATGCGGAGAGCGAGGAAGAAGTAGAGTTCGATGACGAAGATGAGGAAGTACATATTGAGATAGAAATCTTTGGTGCAACAGATCTCGTAGAGGATGAGAGATTAACTAATGACTTTTGCTAGGAAACCTTTTGTAAAGCTCTTTTTATTAGTCTACAATACACTTTAGATGTTGTCATTTATGTAGCAATTTCGTTGATTTGTTATTTGTATTGATTAAGTAGTTCTTACGTAAACTAACATATTTTGTGGGTGTTGTTTGTGTATGATTAACCATGGCCGATGACGATGAGCCATACTCTCCTAGTTTTAGTTTTCGAGTCACTCCGGCCGGGATGTCACCCGAGCAGATGAGATCGTTTTTGTCTTGGTTCACACCCGAGCAGATCGCAATGGCACAGTACCTTTGGAATGCAGGTCCCTCTAGACCTACTACGACCGACCCTACGCCCGGGACTAGTGTGGTCCCTACACTGAGCGGCCCCACACCTCAGTCTAGTGTGCCTCCTACGCCTAGGACTCGTGTGTCATTCTAGAGGCGGTGGTTGATGTGGTAGCAGTTCTATCGATGCATCCACACTACCGAGAGAGCGTCCACCACTCTCTTCAGTAGATAGTTCACCGATGGGCACACCACGTACACCTTGGGGATCACACGAGCATGATCCAAGGTGTACAAGAGTAGGGAAGGGGTGGTGTGGCAGATAGGGTTGGAAAGGAAATGGGACATAGGATTCGATAGCTCTGTATGATTGAGTTTGATCACTCTGTGATGGAGATTTGGGAAAACCTCGATGCTGAGAGAAAGAATTACATCGTCGATGCTATTCAGAGAGAGTACAGGCCGGCAGAGGGGTACGATCAGGTCTTGAACGCCTGGATTTTGAGCGTGGCGAGGTCCACAATGTCGCACCGTTGGTCAGAGGCCAGAGACAGGTACAATGATGGCAGCAGTCCCAAGCCGGCATGGTTGGACACAGAGGAGTGGATGGAGATTGCACGAGAGACACAAGACAATCCCAATAGATTTCAGTAGCCAGAGCATGTTTGGAGTTTGTTGGAGCGTCACATCTTGGGAGTGGAGGCTACGATATGCTTGGACATGAATTTGTAAGTATTATAAGTATGCTTTAAATTATTGATAATATATATGTTATTTGAAGATTTATCTTATGGTTAAACCATAATTTTGCAGGAAGTTGCCATGAAGCGCCTTTCGACACGCCAAGAGGAGAAGTATGGGTACAAGCATGGACTTGTGGCCCTTTTGACCCAGCTGCAGGAGGAGGGAGAGGACGTCGATTGGGAGGCATTACCATGAGGGTCTTCTCACTCAGTGATTGTTTGCATATGTACAGTTTTGTAGTGCTTATGTTTATGGTTTATGGTTATGTTTATGGTATGGCACAGATGTTATGGTTAAGGTTTGACAGTCAACTTACGATTATGGCTTCGCTATGATGGTATGACAATCATCTGATGGTTATGGTTATGGTTATCGTTGTGCAAGGTTATGGTTATGGTTTTGCTAAGGTTATGGTTATGGTTGTGCAAGGTTATGGTTATGGTTTTGCTATGATGGTATAGCAATCGTGTGATGGTTATGTTTATGGTATGACAAGCAAGTTATGGTAATGGTTATAGTATGGCAAACAGGTTATGTTTATGGTTTACAGTTTTCGACTCATGTTTTAACTATGTTAACAAGTTATGTTATTGTTACAATTTTGCTAATTGCCATATACTCGCTCTTTGGTGTCAGCTTGTAGGTGGAGTGCGGTTGCTTGTGCACTCTTCCTTTGGGCAGAGAGGGCTGTTTTCTTTTGCTGCATTACATGCAACATTAGTTCCCAGCTCTCTCTGCCCAAAAAAAAATTGCAGGTTTTGGTCGTTGGTACAGGTGACGGTATCACCGTCAGTAGGGGCAACAATATGACCGTCGGAATTTAGTATATAAATTCTGGTGCTTATTACGTGGAGTATTTCGATGCCTATTTAATGGTCTATTCCGACACCCTCTATACCGATGGTCATACCGACACTATGATACCGACGTCTCTTACGAGGCTTATTTCAGTGCCTTTTAGTTTAAAAATTAATGCTATTTCGTCGGTACCTACGCCAACTTCTGCGCGACGTCTTATAGTGTTTCTTGAGGATGGCAGTCACAACTCACGTACTTCTTTCACAAAATTTCTCGTACCACCTACCGCTGTTAAAGAGGGGTCGCACTACAAAAACATGCAAATATTGTTCGAGCCTATAGAGATGACCCAAAGCACTAGGTTATTGGCATAGAGACTACATCACGGGGCCATTTTTGAGATTCAGCAACGACATGAGCAAATAAAACAAAGGGGGATAGAGTGGGCTTTCTTAAACCTTACTACTTCATGGAAGGACTCTTCATTCCCTACCCATGTGGCTATGCATGCCATACTCCATTGTTTCTATGGTGAGCTGCTGTTGATTAGAGAGAGTAATCCTAGGCTACAAAAAGGTTAACCATGCAAAGTCTCTGTTCTATTTTTATAGCAATGTCATATTTTTTCCTCATGTTGTTAAAATGCATTTTTCTTGCGTCTAATAATATGAGTGACTATATGCATAGAGCATGTTAAACAAAAGTGATTTCTTCTTGGGTGATTCACTCCTATCGCATTCTTTGAAAAGCATCTAGAGATTCCATAGATATAAGTGCATTTCAAAGGCCTCCATTTGGGAGATTTCTCACTTCACAATCTCTAAAAATAGCCAAGTGCTTCTTGACCGCGTGCCTATTGATCATATCCTATATATAATGTAATCCAATTGACATCATGTTGGATAGAAAGTCCATTACCTCATGTTATTTTGAAAGAGCAACACACACACACACAGACACTTGGGTACATACACACATACTCACATGAATGAGCTTGAGAAACTGTATAGGATTGACCTGTTGAAGGTAAGAGCAAACGAGACCTGCCGGAGGGTGTAGACAATGCCGATTACCCTAAACCGCAACACACACACACACACACACACACACACACACACACACACACACACACACACACACACACACACACACACACACACACACACACACACACACACACACACACATGTACACACACACATACAGTCTTGCCTTTAAGTTTTCTAGAGCCAAACCACATGACTCTTAGAGTTGGGTCAAGCTTTGTGCTATCAAGGCTGCTGGAAGAGAGAATCTGCCATATTAGACATATTTCTTTCTTTTGCGTAGCTTTGGTATTACGCCAAGTGCTAGTCCCTTCATATTTGAAGGGATTACACTATTATTCAGGAGGGGAGCATCCTTTTCTCCAACCCCTGTCCAATGGAAGCGCAGAAAGACCATTCTGTTTTTGGCTATATTCTTACAACTAGGGTGCGATCCGATGTCTCCTCTCCCCTTCGTAATCTTGTTAGCCTTGGGCATGACCCGACTCTTAACTCACATCATCTTCCAATGATTCTTTTTTGTGATTTTCTCAAAGTCGAGTACACATACTACCTTGGCATTTAAGATTTTTGTCTAAATATTAATTTAAAGGGTAAGAAGAGTGTAAATGTATTAAGAAAAGAGAGGAAAGGGGTACAATGTTCCCACAAGAAGGGGGTGGGACAGCCCCAAGGCTAAGAGGGACATTACATCAAATCAAACATTTTGAACCTGACAGAATGGTAAAACAAGGGGACTATTGTATTCCATTTTTTCCATCTAGTAGACTTTTTAAGATGCTAGAAACATTGTATCCATCATGGAGAGCTTCTTTAGATTTTTTACAAAAGTTCGCAGTCGATTGTTTTAGCTCATACTTGAGAAGCCAAATGGGGTAGGCTGAAGGATGCTTGAAGAGAGAGGCATATAGACATGTAGTTAAAAAGGGGTCTTCTAAAGATAGAGACGAAGGCCTATAAGAGGACATGGTTGGATGGAGATGAGCTTGCATTAGTCCCCAATCCTTTCATGAGGAGCATTGGGCATAAAGGATTCCATGTGGCTATATAAACAGATTCAAGCTCATTTATGAGAAAGCTCCTTGATCCTCTTATTTTAAAATTTGAATTCCAAATTTTCAACTACTAGGATAGAGGAGCCAAGTTTAGGACAACGAACTGTGCACGACGGCGTGAGAGCAATGAAGAGAGATTTCACGCTTGGAGTGGTGCAGAAGGTGCACACATGAGTCCTCTGATCAACAAAGAAGGTGTTTTCAATTCCGACATAGCATTCAGGTTTTCTGCTTCACTAGCTCGCGCTACCCGCCTATCGGTGGGTCTCGCTCGCTCTTACCATTGGTACATGTGTGTGTGTGTGTGTGTGTGTGTGTGTGTGTGTTTATACATCTCCCTATCACACACACACACACACACACACACACACAAACACACACACACACACACACAATGGACACTTGTTTACGCATGCTCAAATGCCGATGACCCACTCCTTCGGCATATGTATGAGAGAGAGAGAGAGAGAGAGAGAGAGAGAGAGAGAGAGAGAGAGAGAGAGAGAGAGAGAGTTGGGGGGGGACCTAGCTTCAAATTTCAAACTCCAAACATGGAGAAAGACATGACACTGGTTCGAGCCTCGCAAACCCAGCATGCCATTTTAGCGTAGTTTGACATAAAAGAGAGAGTGTTCAGTTGACGATGTTGCGCTTTCAAATTAAAGCTGACGACGTCTGACAATAGCCACCCCCCACATTGCTCTCTCTCTCTCTCTCTCTCTCTCTCTCTCTCTCCTCCCAAGCTCAAATGGCAATTTTATACGATTTTGCAAGCTCACTCGTGAGTACACATATCTCTCTCATTTCTCTATTATTGCTTTCGAATGTCCCTATGTATCTCTCTCTCTCTCTCTCTCTCTCTCTCTCTCTCACACACACACACACACACACACACACACATTGCAAGCTACTTCTTCGCTCTAGCATTCATCCACCCACACTCAAAGCGACCCTCACACATGCCATTACCCTTCAAACACTTACAACCACGCTGATATTTGATACATGCAAAATTTAGGACACATATACACAACCATAGACATATCCTGCAACCAATGCACTCCTTGAGACAACATTGCATCTCAAGAGACACACTTGCTTCAAATTCATCGGAAACAACCCAGAGCATATATGATTGCATTTGGAGAGACACCCTCGCTTTGCATTTGCCAAAAACATCCTTGGCCAAGCGTATGAAGAGACACCCTCATCAAACATAGCCCATAACTTGAAGATGCAAGCATATGTGATTGCATCTGGAGAGACACCCTCGCTTTGCATCTGCCCAAAATAGCCCATAGCTTGAAGATGCAAGCGTATATGATTGCATCTAGAGAGACACCCTCACTTTGCATCCGCCAAAAGAAGCCCAGCCCTTCTTGACCCTGACCCTGTTGTGCATATCCCGCAATGAGTGCACTCCATGAGACAACATGCATTTGAGGAGACACCTTTGCTTTGCATCAACTGAAAACAACCCAAATTGTATGTGATTACATTTGGAGAGACACCCTCGCTTCGTATCCACTAAAAAACGCCTAGAGCTCCTTGGCCCTAACCATGTTATGCATAGCTTGCAATCATTGCATTCCAAGAGACGACATCCTAGACACAAAGCTTCTCAAGCACTTTCTGTGCTTTATGAATTCTTTTCCCCATATCATGTTCTTGTGTACTGCCATATACCTTCAAGGTGCAAGTTTATATCATTGCATTTGGAGAGACGTCCTCTCTTTGCATCTGCTGAAAATACCTCTCTCTTCCTGACATGACTCTATTGAACATATCCTGCAATCAATGCACTACTTGAGACAACATAACCTCGCTTCGCATGAGCTGAAAACATTCGAGAATATATGTGGCTGCATCTAGAGAGACACCCTCGCTTTGCATCCGCCGAAAACAGCACAGAGCTTCTTGGCCAAGCGTATGGAGAAACACCTCGCTTTGCACCCACCCAAAACAACCCAAAGATTCATGTTGCAAGCGTATGTGATTGTATCTGGGTGACACCCTCGCTTCGCACCCGTTGAAAATAGCCCAAAGCTTCTTGAACCTGACCATATTGGATAGAGGAGCCAAGTTTAGGACAACGAAACTGTGCACGACGGCATGAGAGCAATGAAGAGAGATTTCACGCTTGGAGTGGTGCAGAAGGTGCACACATGAGTCCTCTGCTCAACAAAGAAGGTGTTTTCAATTTTGACATAGCATTCAGGTTTTCTTGCAAATTTCAAGGCAAAAAGCATGCTTAAAACATTAAGGCCACGCATAAGCACGAAATGGGACATCAGAGAATAAGGGTTGTATGGCTCCACGGTGGACGACATACACCATCTACCCAAGTCACCTTGTACATCTTTTAGGGAGGGATTTGTTTTACTTCTCGTGACTGTGTCAGTAACATGTGGCTTTTACGGAAATGGTCACTCTTGCACGGGGGGAGATTGCACCCAGTGTCCGTCTCATTCTTCTCTTCTCTCTCGCCATGCCAGGCGTAGCACTCCTCTCTAGGAGGTGCGCCTGCACATGTTCTCTTCCTCTCTCTCATTCGTTGTCTCTCTCTGTTCGCGTATATCGTTGATTATGTACCGGGTAAGCATATTTGTGTGTTTCATGGATTGCAATATATTGTATTTTAGTATTTTGTAGGGGCGCCATGCCTTCCGCTTGTAGCAGACAGTGCACAAGAAGAAGATGGGGAACATCTGATCTCATTCTAGCGATGAATCCACCTCTATGGGCCACCATAACAGAGCATCCATCAGTAGCAAGAGAAACAAGTGTGTGCAAACACAAACTCATCTCCTTTATCAACTTCAGAAGAGCATGATACTTTGCTTCTGATCCACCATCATCCGTCTTGATAAGCTTAACAAAAGTAACACGATTCTCCCCCTTACCCCCATCTGTCAAATAGCTAACATAGACAATGAGATGACCCTCTTTTTCCCCTATTTGTACTGTCATCAACCATTAGGGAATACCAAGGGCTTGCTTGTATTTCTTTACATAAAGCAACCCATAGAACATCCCGGATTGCTTGTGTAAATTCAATACTAGCAGCTCTATTAAGGTAAGTTCCATAATCAGCATGACGTGGCATATTTGGTAACCCCTGCTCGATCTGATGAAGACACAACTTCTCAAACAACTCCATAGGTCCAACATACTTCACAACAAAATACACTTGCCACATCATAGTAATCACACGTACTTTCTCCTTGTCTTCCAAGGTTGCAACATAATCGGGGAGAGGGATGCAAACCCTCTTCTCCTTGTTGTCCCACTTGGAGGAAGCAATTTGATGCTCATCTGATTCGCTATGCTTAGTCAAAGCTGGAAGTTGGAGTGTAGAAGACCCGTTATTTGCATAAGGATTCTTTTGTTTTGAATAAACACACCACTCACATTTGACCCTCACCCTTCCCTCAAATATCACTGGGTAAGCCCATTTGTGTTGGAGCTTCCAACTTGGTATCCATCTTCTTTGCTTCTTAGCTTTAGAAGATGGTTCCAAGCTCGTAGGAAGCTGCACTTCTTGGGCTTCCTCGTCATCATCTTGTCCTAACTCTGGTCCATCTCCAAAGAGCTCTTCCATCACATGGTCTCGCTCTTTCTGTAGCTCTCTCTCTCTGCTTTTAGTTCTATCTTCAATAGCTTTATAGAAGTTTGAAAGATCTACTTGCTTTCTTTTTCTTGGAAACCTTTTTCATTTTCAAACTAATAAAAATATGCATTCATTATATCAAATTTTCAATGCATTCATACAAAATTCAAAGTGACATAAAATAAGTTGCATATTAAAAGACAAACATAATCTGCATACTCGAAAAAAAAATTGCTTACCAGCAAAGAGACATAAGACAATAGCTTCAGACAACAAACTATTGATCGCACTTCTTAGAAATCTACACTAATGGAAGGTTGAAGCTGGGCAAGACACTTTGATATGTGAAGAGTGACTCTCGAATCCTGCTACCTGTGGGCATCTAGGATGTATGCAACATCCAAGATGGAAAGCTGGAACCAAGAAAGAATGACTCTTTCTATCTGCATACAGCATGCATGATGATGGTTAATACTAGTTTTAGGAGCTTTGAAATAGTGCATGCAAGGTAACAAGTTGCATTTTGCAAGCAATACAATTTACCAGTTACAAGGCAGAGGCTCGAGCTGCTTGCAAGTCACGACTCATGACAAGAAATACACATGCACTCGAGGGCCAGGTATCCATAGGCATTGGCCAGTCGTGGTCGTGGAGTCTGGACTCAAGTGTGGACTGATGAACTACCTTACAGCTTGCAAGTTGTCAAAAATTCGTGGGTTGGAGCTTGGGATTTACCTGGTATTACTATGCAGCCCAAAAACACTCGGGAGTCAGGCTCTCGCACTACAATCCATTGCATGAATTCTCTACTGTGCATATGCGATATAGAGGGCCTGCTGCCTGCCGCTTCTGCTTTATTGCCTTTTTTGGAAAGTAGCTTGCGTTCATGCATAAATCGCTGTGCAGACTCACGGCGCAACGAGTCAGGGATCAAGACGTCATCTACGTGCAAAATTCGAATTTCGAATGTTGAATAGGGGCCAGCCTGTGCGCTTCTTTTCCTCTCTAGAATTTGGCTCCCGAGTCCCAGCCTCGCTTGGTTAATTTTTACCCTCATTAAAATTTTTGAGAGGTCTTGAGTTCAATACTCTCGAGTCTCTCCAGCTTCAAATATGTCCAGCGGCCAGCCTCAAAGACTCTCCTGACTCCAACTTCAAATATGTCCAGCCTTGAATATGTCCAACTTCAATATGTCCGGCCTTGGCCCTCAAATACCTTTGGCAGGCAAAATTACTCTAGGAAGGGAACTTCAGAGAGTTGCACCCTTCCCTTCGGAAAGGCTCCCTAGCCCACTTGACCTTCCATGGGAAGGCCTCCAATTGAATTGCCATGCGTAGGCAGGGCTACATCCAAAGGAAGGGCTGGCAGGGTTGCAAATTTCAGCGCTCGAATGGAAGCGCGAAAAGACCATTCTCTTTTTGGCTATATTCTTACAACTAGGGTGTGACCCGACGTCTCCTTTTCCCTCATTGATCTTGTTAGCCTTGGGCACGATCTGACTCTTGACTAGCCTCATCTTCCAATGATTCTTTTCGCGATTTTTACAAAATCCAGTACACATACCACCTAAACATTTCATATTTTTGTGTAAATATTAACTTAAAGGGTAAGTAAGCCTACAAAACACGTAAAAACCTTCTATTATTGTCAATTTAACTTCTTTTTGTTTTTTGAAAAAATAAGTGTAAACGTATTAAAAAATTAGAGGAAAGTGGTACAATGTTCCCACACGAAGGGGGTGGGACAACCCCAAGGCTAAGAGGGACATTACATCAAATGAAACATTCAAAACCTGGCAGAAGGGTAAAACAAGGGGACTATTGTATTCCATTTTTTCCATCTAGTAGACTTTAGGATGCTACAAACATTGTATCCATCATGGAGAGCTTCTTGAGCTTTTCTGTAGAGGTTCGAAGCTGATTGTTTCATCTCATACTTGAGAAGCCAAATGGGGTAGGCTGAAGGATGCTTGAAGAGAGAGGCATTCCTCTGATTCTAGATAACCATAGAGTGAGACCCCTCCAAATGTTCCACAAAGGAATATCTAGGCTTTTTCAATTACCCAGTATGAGGCCTTTGAAATATAGTACTTGAAGATTGATTTGACTCATAACATCCCGAAAAGACCTTATGACTTCTTTATTTGATCTAAAGTTGAACCATAAATGAGCATTATGTTTGATTGCCATATGCATGTAGCACATGGACCACCTACCATTGCTTACACCTGCTCTGAGAGCTTTATTTCCACTCTAGATTCCTTGATGCAAGATGAGCCACATAAGTGTTGAGTGTTTAATCTCCAAAGGGAAGGCCCAAAGGCATTTAGACCTATATGTCCACAGTTTGTAGCTCCATGATACTTTCTAGAGTTTGTTTAATCTTTTTTTGGCCCCTTCTTCCACCCCTGCTTTGGGACATAACTGCTTGAATGCTTCAGCTGCAAGGCTTGCTGATCTACTAGAAATCTGCACTACCCTAGTTAGAATTCTAATCAATTTCAGAATTTGAATGGCTCTTTCCTAACACCATTTATCGGGAGAAAGTGGGATTGAGAATTCTAATTGAATCTGCCTTTCTGATTTTACTTGACCTTGAGACATGAGGTCAAACCAAGTCTTGATGCTAGCTTTATACAGGCACTTTTCGGATTTCCTACATGGTCCAACTTTTATTTTCCCTACAAAAAACCCAAACCAAAAGGAGTCCTGTAAGAAACTGAGATGATTAGCATAGAAATCATTGGAGGTTTTCTAGTTTACCGTGATAGAGTCTCGGGCCTTCCACATCCTACAAGCCAACTTGGTTTCTAGTGGGTGGATGTGGATAGAAGATAACATTATTTCCAAGATAACATGATGTCCTTGAGATGAAGGTTTGTCCTAGATCTATACTACAGGCATTTGGATTTTTATCTCTTTTGAGAAGAGCAACCGATTAGTCATTGGAATTTGAGGCTCTAAGGATCCATTTGGCTGCCATCCTTGTGGAAATCCTCTTCAGATTGCGTAGTCCCATACCCCCTTAGTAGCCAGAATATGTCCCATGGCACTTTTGAAATCCTTCTCTTTTCATTATCACCTCCCTACAAAAATTTCCTTGCCAGTGTAAAGATTTGCTTAAATTGGTACTTAGTTGAAAACCAACAACACAAAAAATATATTAGAGAGAACTTCTAATATTTTTGAATGGAGGGTTTTCAAGATTTTTTTGTAAGGCTTGCAAGTTGCAATTGTAGAGTCTCTCTGTGTGTGTGTCTCTCTCTCTCTCTCTCTCTCTCTCTCTCTCTCTCTCTCTCTCTCTCTCTCTCTCTCTCTCTCTCTCTCTCTCTCTCTCTCTCTCTCTCATCGTATATAACTAGATTTTGTAGATTTTTCATGGGTTCTAGATTGTAGAGGACGAATGAAACTCCACCAGTAAGGTACACCCATTGTATGCACTTGAAAATTGAAATTCAAACCACACTACAACACTAAATGAAGATATCGACGCGTATATATCGATGGCCATGCTTTTCCACGCGTATATCGACGACATTAGCGGGCGTCGCTATACACGTCGCAATGTGCGTCGATATACGCGTGAAAAGGCATTTATTTGCCACGCGTATATCGACGCAAAAAAAATTGGGGGAAAAAAGCAAAACCCGCGAGCAGGGGCCATTTTTGCATGCTCGGGTCTTAGCCGAAACCTGCTGAACAGGTATTATGTCCAACTCCACCCTCCCCAACCCCTCTCTCTCTCTCTCTCTCTCTCACTACCTCTACATCGTGTGTGTGTGTGTGTAGGAAAGAGAGAGAGAGAGAGAGAGAGAGAGAGAGAGAGAGAGAGAGAGAGAGAGAGAGAGAGAGAGAGAGAGAGAGAGAGAGAGAGAGAGAGAGAGAGAGAGAGAGAGAGAGAGGTGTGCGTGTGTGTGTGTGTGTGTGTAGAGGAAAGAGAGAGAGAGAGAGGTGTGTGTATGTGTAGGAAAGAGAGAGAGAGAGAGAGAGAGAGAGAGAGAGAGAGAGAGAGAGAGAGAGAGAGAGAGAGAGAGAGAATTAATGTATGCTTAGGAAATTAAAATTAAAGAAAAAAAAATAAAGAGAGAAATGAAATGAAATGTTATATTAACGTCTTCGAAAGGCCAAAGTGACCTATGAGACATGAGACAAGAAAGTACAATGTGATGGATCTGATACAAAGTCAGAGTAAGAAGATGACAAAATAAAATATTATGGAATCCTAAACTGCTGGGTGTGGACTAAATAGCTAAATGAGCTAGTTGGGATAGGTAGATCTCCTCCATGGTCAGTACTCTGACCGGGCATTGTGCATGTCGAGCCAAAGTGACCTAGCTAGATCCTCTGATGGAGCCTTTGTCGATGTTGTGTAGTCCTTCGCAGTCGTGGGCGTCTAGATCTCCCTAGATCAGTCGCTCGTTTGATCATTAGAGAGCGAGAGAGAGAGAGAGAGAAAGAGAGAGAGAGAGATAGGAAATAGAGAGATAGAGAAAGAGAGTTATATATATATATATATATATATATATATATATATATATATATAGAGAGAGAGAGAGAGAGAGAGAGAGAGAGAGAGAGAGAGAGAGAGAGAGAGAGAGAGAGAGAGAGAGAAATAGGGAAGTGGAGCTCCAGGAGTTATGGCAGAGAAATAGAAAAATAGAGAAATAGAGAGAGATAGGAAAATAGGGAAATAGAGAGAGAAAGAGAGATAGCGAGAGAGAGAGAGAGAGAGAGAGAGAGAAAGAACGAGAGATAGGGTATGTAGAGAGAGAAGAAACTATGGAACTAAAAGAGGCAAAGGGGTTTTGCCTGCTACATGCATTGCCATGTACACCTGGGAGTGCACGTATGTGTCTACCCATATAGGATTTGACCAATAAAGACGAGATTTTGACCCGGTGGTCCTGATCTCCGTACACCTCTGGACTGAGGTGTACGGAGATTGGGCAAGACTGGAGAATGTGAGGTAGTTTACATTGTGAGGAGTATATATATATATATATATATATATATATATATATATATATATATATATATATATATATTAAAACAACATTCATAATCATTGTAGATGGAAACGTCATCAACTAACATGGAGGAAAAGATTGCATGCTCGTGCACGCTCTGCAAGTATCAAATCCTGTGCAAGCGTAGGATATGTAATGAGCATGTGTACAAGTACGGAGAGTTTGCTAGAGAAACCGTACAGAATCTGCAATACGACTCCTACGGAACGGGCATTGATTTCCGCGACATAGCACCTACATCTAAGAGAGAGAGAAAAAAGATTATGCGTGAAGGTCTGACCAATATAGAGCCACGGATGGAAGCAGAAAAGGGCTTACAAACAGAAGACGACGGCATGGAGGAGATGCTAGATGCCTTCTTCCAGACAAGCGAGGAGAACGCGAATGAAGCAGCACCAGAAGCCGTGCGCCTATCTCCTGAAGACATGTTGAGGAAGTTGGCACGTCAACCAATCTATGAAGGCGCCAAAATATCTGTGCTTCGTACTTATCTGGCGTTTTTGAATCTTCAGTCAGTGTACGGGTGGTCAGATGCAAGCGTCACTGCTTTGTTTAGGTACATAATTTACAAAAGATATTTTCCGATTGCAACGGTGATATGCTCGGAGAGCTTTTTAATTTAATGTGGCTTAAACAGGTTATTGCGGGAGCAACTTCTCCCGGATGGCAATGAAATGCCCCCCTCCGGACTAGACGCAAAGCAACTTCTGACCTCAGTTGGCTTGGACTACAACAAGATTCATGCATGTCCAAATGATTGCATTCTTTTTCACAATGAATTCGCAGATTGTCTGTCGTGTCCTAAGTGCGGAGCAATGCGCTACAAACAAGATGCAGTTGGCGAGACAGTGCCAGCTAAAGTGTTGCGGCATTTCCCTGTTATTCCTAGGATAAAAAACATGTTTCGTTGTGGCTCGATTGCAAAGTTGATGCGGTGGCATTCTACGAATAGATCCACTGACGCAACATTTAGGGTGCCCGCTGATTCGAAGGCTTGGAGGCACATTGAAGATACTTGGCCACATTTTAAGAGTGAACCATGCAATTTGCATTTGGGCATGGCAATGGATGGAGTCAATCCATTTGGCTTGAGAAGCTCGTCATGGAGCACTTGGCCTGTGTGCCTTATCAATTACAACCTCCAGCCGTGGCTTGCTATCAAGAAGGGTCATTTGATTTTAAGCTTGATTGTACCTGGTAAGTTCAAGGCAAAAAACATGGATGTTTATCTAGCTCCACTAGTTGACGAGCTCCGGGAGTTATGGCATGGGATCGACATAGCAGATGCGGTTGAACCAGTAGGACAACAACATGCAAGGATCCATGGACTTCTTATGTGGACTATGCCTGATTGGCCAGGATACGGAGAAGCTTCTGGTAATGGTTATTGATTTACAAAATTCTCGCTATTCGCAAGCCCTTTGCCTTGGCCTGATTCATGCTTTGATATATGCAGGACTAACAACTTCGGGATACAATGCATGTCCAATTTGTGGGCAGTCTTTGGATGTGCGCTATTCTACCTCTCTTCGAAAGACAATTTATCAAGGCCACCACCGTTATCTTCCAGATGGCCATCACTTGCGCGAAGGCCAGCTTGGTCGCGTCGAATGTCGTCCTATGCATGTACAAGAGTGGCGTCGCCGATGGGAGCAACATGAGGGGAAACCTGTTCTAGGAATGAAACATTTGTCCATTCTCCATACGTTGCCGTACTGGGGTGATCTACTAATTAACCATTTGCTGGATCCAATGCATATATTCAAGAATGTGGGAGAGCTCCTCTAGAAGACAATCATGGGAATGAAAGACAATCGAGCTTCACGAGATGATTTGCAGTCGGTTGGAAAGATGCTAGAGCTGTGGCCTTTCACCAATGCAGCTGGTCAGACAAAACTTCCAAGAGCGCCATGGGTATTGCTAACAAACGAAGAGCGACAAGTGAAAAGGGTGATTTCAGAGTTCAGGACGCCAACAGGATATATGCGATGTCTTAAGATAGAATTCACCCATGACGATCAACTGTCAGGGTTGAAATCACACGACTGGCATAAGTTCTTGCAATTCATTCTTCCAATTGCGATCAAGGGGTGTTTAACGGAGGAAGTGCGGACCTGCATATACAAGATTTCAGAGCTAGTGCGGTGGATCTCTTCCAAGGAGATACGGGAGGAATCTATTGCAGTCGCAAGGGCTAACTCCATTGAGGCAGTTTGCATGATTGATAAGTATCTACCCACGAGCTGCCTAACTATCCAAATGCACTTGCTCGTCCATGTAGTAGATGAGGTTGCAGTATGAAGAAGAGGCAGAGAGATGCAATCTAGAGCGACGGGATTTCAAGCGAAGTCGAACGACTAGAGGCTTACCCTTGCCAGACTATCTCGCTCCTCTACCTGAATTTTCTACAATGGCATGGTTGGACAAGACAGTGAGAGCAGCTCGACAGATCGGAGAACCCATATCTCTAGAAGAGGAAGAGCTGGCTATTGGATGTGACTGGAATTATCATACATACATGGCACTGTGGTCGCATGGAAAGCATTTCAGAACACAAAAAATTGAGAGCAAAAGAAACACGTTTGACAGTGGGGTAATGGTTAGTTTCATGCAAAAGAGCAGCGCCAGTGCTAGAGACACGAATGCGAGCACTAGCAACCTGGATTACTGTGGTCTGGTGTCAGATATCTTGAAAGTAAGCTTCAGGCGGTTTGAGATGTTTTTGTTGGATGTGAAGTGGTTCAAGGTGATTACTTCTGGTCGCAATGCAACGGCACGCAGAGATGGAAACAAACTTGTGCAAATAGATTCTACAAAGATTTGGACAGATGCGAGCGACACATTTGCTCTCCCCAAACATTGCGAGCAAGTGGTCTTTGTACCGGACCCTCGAGAGCGACAATGGTGGTTTGTGGTTTAGGTTGCTTCAAGAAATAAACAAGTATTTGAAGGGCAAGATATCCTGGAGGAAAGTCAGTGAGACGACGTCCATACTACTGTGACATTAGATGAGATGGACGAAGGTATGGCAGAGGAAGCTGACAGATATACGAGGGATGACGTATACGAGCCAGAATTGACACTTGTAGATGAAGATGCAATGGATGAAGACAATCTGCCATAACAAGTTGGGGCAGAGTTATGTTTGCAATTAGAGATAGACGATGATACGGTGCAAGATCTTATCGATGATGCCTCACTCGTCGAGGCCTAGGCCTGTAAGTGTTTGTGTGAAGACTTTGATTTAAAGTTAAGCTTAAAGTTAATTTAAACAACTGTGTTCTGACGCTTTATTTTACTTTCTTTGTGCAGGACTTTAGTATGGCACACGAGATTCCAGATCCCGCTTCCATGAGTGCAAATGCATTCATGGGCTTCGTTACACGGATGACGCCTGCTCAGATGGCAGAGGCTTCTCAGTACTAGGTAGCCAAGGGCACGGGTACTATGCCTCCGGGCTTCACACCCGAGGGTTCGACGCCTAGGGGGGGGACGCCTACGGGGTTCAGACGCCTATGGGTATGACACCTTCTTCTCCCATCATGGCCGCTTCGACACCTAGGGGTGGGGCAGAGGCAGGTACGTCCTCATCTCCACAGCACAGGCGCACTCACCGATCTCGGCGATCGTCAGGTGGAGGTGGTGGTTGCTGTGGAGGAGGGTCCACAGATGCTTCGACTCCTCCTGGCTCACGACGCCCGTCCTACCCAGGCACACCTCTCGACACACCTCTTGGCACACCTCGGACACCTTGGGGGGCACACGATCCTAATGCCTCCAAGCTCTATACTCTACGGGGAGATGATTCTGTTGACATGGATAGAGTCGGGACTGAGATACGACCGCGGATTCGCCAGCTCGTGAAGCTGCAGTTTTCGACCAACATTCTGACGTCTTGGGATCAGCAAGAAAAGGAAAAAGTCACTTTTATAGTGGAGACCATCCTGAGAGAGTACCACTGTGCTCCGGGTTCTTCCGTTGTTCCGGTGCGGTGGATCAAGGGTGTTGCACGGGACACCTTCAAACATCGACGAGATGTAGCTCGGAAGGCTTTCAGGACCGGCTCGTCGAAGCCTTGGGGCATCCCACACGAGACGTGGCTGCAGATCAGGGAGGATGAGCGGACAGCGGCCACGCGGTTCAGACAGCAGCGTGAGACCGCGCAGGTACGCCAGATGACTAGGGGGACATCTCATCTTGACAGCGGATGCTTCGACACCTTTCTCTATGAGTTTATGAGTTTCTAATCCAATCTTAACTATGGCGTTTTTTAAAACGCGATGAATCATGTATTCTTATTACTTTGATTTTTGTATAAACGCAGAATCTTGCGATGCATCGAGCTCCGACACGCGAGGAGGAGTCAGATGGATATCGCAGAGGTATCTATGAAGTACTGAATGATCTTGAAGCTTCAGGAGAGCCTGTAGACTGGGAGGCCTTATAGTCTCACTGATTGCTTGAGGTGAGACGTTAATATGTGTAAGTTGATTTAATTAAGTCAGTATATGTGAAGTAATATCAATACTAATTTTGTGAGTTGTCCTATGTGCAGGTTGCAACGCCTAGTCATTAGTGGACCAGATTTCATATATATGCTTTGTGAGACACAGACACGCTTCTGTGTCTCTTTTTTGTACAAACAGTTAGTGTTGAGACAGTTATTGTTTCCCTTATGGTTATCATTATTGTCATTGTCATTGTATAGACAATTATTATTTCTCTTTCTGGTTATGCTTATGGTTATTGTTAATTTCGTTTATGGTTATGGTTATCTGCATTATATTTTTGATCAAAGTGGTTATAGCCGGTTATGGTTTTAAGTTATGGTTATGGTTCGTTATGGTTATGCTTTTAAATTATGGTTATGATTTTCAGTTGGTACGGTTGTCTTTCATTGGCCTTAAATCTCTTGTGAGATCCTACATGGATAGCATGTAGGAGGCGTACACATGATATGGTTTTTTTTGAAAAGTTTATGTAAAAACAAAGGGAACTCTGTCGAAATTTCTGCGCGCGGGAGCATGGTTGATATTTTGGTGCTGCTCGCTTTCTTGGGCAGAGGGCAGGAAGTCTGGATGTGGCTGTGTCCATCTTTTAACTGGGCACAGGCCAGGCTACCTGTCCTTTGCCCAAGAATTTTTTTTCTGTTATGGTCGTCGCTATAAGCGTGGCAATCTGCATCGCTATATGTGTGGCAATCTGCATCACTATACGCGTCGCAAATAGCGACTGGTTTCACAGCGACGCACCGCGTCGATATCAGTGTCGATGAAACCTTATTTTGTTGTAGTGCCATTTCTTGAAAACCTTTTTTCCAAAAACTTGGCACCAAATCCTTCACTTAATTTTCAAGCCAACAAAAGCTTTCCTTGTGCCCAAGGTTCTTGTATATGGTTAGATCAATTGTGTCCGGCCTATGACTTCAAGGGGCTATAATGCTTCATGGTCGCATGCGCCACAAGCCCTTGAAACCGACTAGTCCCACTACACCCTAGAGTCATTGTGGCATTGACATACTCCGTGCCTAGTTCAAGGATGTTGACTGCGCGAACTTCAAAGGCGGTTGAACATGTTGGAATTAGGGTTGCAAAGAAATGCACACAGCTTGGAGAAGACGAAGGAAGCTCAAGGAACACAGTAGGAGAGTGTATTACTTAGTATGCAATGGAAAGATAGATAGCCCTAGAGTGATGAGCGTATATATAATGCACGGGGGAAAACACCTCCTAAAGAGGGAAAATATGCCTCGATGGTCCTAGCGTATTCACACACATCACTACCACATGTATATGGTAACAAATCCGCCTTAGAGTGATGCGGTGAACAACAACTAGCACATGAGTAAATGGAAGTGCCATGCCCTGAGGACATGATCAGTCCACAAAGGGGAGTAAGCCCAACGCTTTGCGGAAAGCTTCGAGCTTCTCACGAGACAATGCCTTTGTGAAAAGATCTGCAAGGTTGTCCTGTGTTGGCACATAAGCCAAGTTGATCTCTCGTACTGAGAGCCTCTCCCTGACATATTGGTAATGCACCTCAATGTGCTTTGTGCGAGCATGAAAAATTGGGTTCCTTGCAACTTCCAATGTGCTTTGACTGTTAGTGTAGATAGTGGTGGCAATGTCCTGTCCAACACCCAAATCAGCCATAAGGCGTCTGAGCCATACACACTTGCCCTGTACTCAGCCTCACAACACAAAGTGCCTATAGTAGGTTGCTTCTTTCTCAACCATGATATGCATTTTCTGCCAAGCATGAAACAAAAACCACTTGTGGACACTCGCGTGTCAAAACAACCGGCCCAATGTGAGTCCAAAAAAGCATGTAAGTCTAGCGGCAATGATCCCCCCTTGGGATAAAACAAGACAAGATGTAAAGTGCCACTAAGGTAGCCAAAAATCCTCTTGATAGCTTGCCAATGCTTAGACCCTCGGCTATGCATAAATCTGCTGACCTGTGAGACTGTAAACTGAATATCTGGCCTCGTGTTGCATACATAAATGAGGCATCCAATAGCAGTTTGGTAAAGAGTGACATCAGCAGGATCACCAACATCATGTAGAATCAATTTCAAACATGTTTCCATGGGAGTGGCAATAGGTTTGCAATCCTCAAGTCCAAACTTACATAGCAATGTCTCTATGTAACTTTTTTGACACAAGGAAATACCACCATCACACTGCTTAAACTGTATAGCCAAGTAATGATACAACATCCCCAAATCTTTCATCTTGAAAGTAGCATTCAAATAAGCCTTAAATTCAGCAATATGTCTCTCATTTGGTCCAGTGATCAGCAAATCATCTACGTAAAGAACCACAATGAGAAGTACATCACCCTCACGCTTTACATACAATGTGCTTTCTATTGGACTATTATGAAAGCCTTGTGTGACCAAATGAGTGTCAGCTTTCTCATACCAAGCACGAGGAGATTGCGTCAACCCATACAAAGCCTTGTTACATTTGCACACTTTGTCCTCTTGTCCTTTCTTGACAAAATCGTGTCTATGTTACATAAACTTCCTCAAATATGTCACCATTCAAGAAAGCAGTAACAATGTCTGATTGATGTACATCCCAGCCAAAATGAGCTGCCAATGCACATAGAAAACGCACAGTAATCATACAACAAGTGGGAGAAAAAGTCTCTTCATAATCTATGACTTTTTGTTGCCCATAACCCTTTGCAACAAGTCGAGCCTTATGGCGATCGATCTCACCATCTAGCTTGCGTTTCAACTTGTAAACCCACTTTGTACCAATGGCCTTTTTGCCAGGAAGCAAATCACATAAAGTCCATGTGTCATTTTCTATAAGTGCATCATATTCTGATTGCATGGCAGCCATCCAATTTTTTGAACTCTGCGCTTCATCAAAAGACAGAGGCTCCTCAATATCATGTAAGCTAGACACAACCAAAGCATAACAATCTGATGCATAAGATGCATGGAGAGAGCCTGAACTAGTACAACTCGACAAAGGTGCATCCAATTTACTGTCACGTAATGTGGCTGAAAGCAAGGGATGGTGGTACAAAATTGGTTGTCCTTGACACCACCTAGGCTTGGTAGGTGTGGTAAGGAGAATCAGACCCAAGTAAAAGATGCAAAATTGAACAAAAAGGAGCCTAAACAATAAAATGAATTTCTTGGAGGCTTTATAATTTACTCTACTTTATTCTTTTTTCCAAAAACAGGTTATAACAGATAAACGACGTGGGTGCAAGAAGTGGGGAAGGAGATTCGGGTGGCTCTCTCTCTCTCCCTCTCTCTCTCTCTCTCTCTCTCACACACACACACACACACACACACACACACACACACACACACACACACACACACACACACACACATACACACACACACACACTCACACACACAATTCTTTGTTTTGTTCTCCGTGGAGAACCCACCCTTCCCCCCCACTCTCTCTCTCTCTCTCTCTCTCTCTCTCTCTCTCTCCCACCATACAGCCATGGAAGCTCAAGCTAGTACCATATCTTCAGAGATGACCATGGATACTGAGCGTGATTCCTTCACCTATCTCGAGCCAGGGGTACCTCCATCTACAGAGGGTACTATGATGGAAACCACGAGCATTCATGAACCTGTCAGCAACCAAGTATTTTTGCGGGACTATTGGGCACAAAAGAAGCGTGAGCAACGACACAAGGAGCGCAACCCTGCTAAGAGAGCTGAACTTGCTACAACCAGATCAAGGAAATATATATGCAAAGCCATGGCTAGATGTTGGCGTCGGCAGACCCAAGGACTAAGAACACTAGAACAACAAGAAATTCTAGAGCAGCTCATGCATCAGTAGCCATTTTCCAAGTTGAGGAGTTCGGATGTGAAATCGAGTCTTCTTTTCGGCATTCGCAACACATTGACTCAGCTGAAAGTGCCCCACTCTTCAACTGAGCTTTTTGTGAAGAGAACCTCTTTGACGATGATACTGAACAATGGTGATCAGAGCATAACCACTGTGAGCCAGTCCAAAATTGTTGCTGCCTTGGGTGTTCATCGACGTAATATAGCAGCAGCAAGCAGTCGACTGGGAATGAAAGATGAGGATGAAGTGTTGCCACTTAGTGCTTGTCACAGACAGTTGCCTCTGCATACAAGTATCACAATCGAAACTAGAGATTTGGTGGCCGCTTTCTGGAAATCCGAGACAAGAGTTTCTCCTAACAAAAAGGATATCTGTAAGCACGGGATGGAGGCAAAATGTGTCATCAAACATCCCATACATCTTCTAGATGATTCTCAGGTAATATGTGTTGCCCACACTGTAATCCTTGCTCGCCTTTTTACTCTTGGATTAACACAGAATACCAGAACTTGTTAGCCAACAATCATTGTACGAATACTCAGCTCCATAGTACCATTTCTAGCATGCCAAAATTTGACCAATTCCCAGCATGCCAAACCTGGTATCATTCTGGTACCAATTCCTACCTCAGTAGTACCCAATTTGAAGCTTTTCTAGATTCTGAATAGTACCAAACAGATGCATAGTACCATTGTTTGGTAGAAATGCTCGAAAGTAAAGATGCACAGTCCCAATTAGGTACTTTTTTGTATCTGGAAAGTTGTTATTTTGGAACTATGGATCCATTTTGTAGCTTTGCAATATACAAAAAAGTACCCAAATTGGTACTATGCAGGGTATAGACATGTACCCACTTTGGCACTAGGGATCCTGTTTGATACTGTGAATTTAGGCTGGTACTATACAATGTACAGAATTTGGTACTAGGGATACTGTTTGATACTATTAATTCAGGCTGGTACTATGCAATGTACAAGATTTGGTACTAGGGATCCTTTTTGGTACTATGAATTCAAGCTAGTACTATGCAATGTGAAGGATTTGGTACTAGGTATCCTTTTTGGTACTATGAATTCAAGCTAGTACTATGCAATGTACAAGATTTGGTACTAGGGATCCTTTTTGGTACCATGAATTCAAGCTAGTACTATGAAATGTATAGTATTTGGTACTAATGATCCTTTTGGGTACTATGAATTTAGGCTGGTACCATGCAATGTAGAGAATTTGGTAACGGGGATCATGTTTGGTACTATGAATTCAGGCTGGTACCATGCAATGTACATAATTTGGTATTAGGGATCCTGTTTGGTACTATGAATTCAGAGGCTGGTACCATGCAGCGTACAGAATTTGGTACTAGAGAACCTGCTTGGTACTATGAACTCACGCTAGTACCATGCAATGTACGAAACTTGGTACTAGGGATCCTGTTTGGTACTCTGAATTCAGGCTAGTACCATGCAATGTACAAAATTTGGTAGTAGGGACCCTGTTTTGTACTATGGATTTGGTTGGTACTATGCAATGTACATAATGGACCCTGCTTGGTCCTATGAATATAGGCTGGTTCTATGCAATGTACAAAAATGTACCCACTTTGGTACTCTGAATCCAGTTTGGTACTATCAATCTAGTTTGGTGCTTTTCTGCACTTAATTTGGTACTATAGCCTGGAATCTGGCAATACAGTGCCAAATTTGGTATTTTAGAATGAGTTGGTGGTTTACATTGTTAATTTTGGTACTGTAAACTACTTTGGTGCTTTGTTGTTTTATAGTAATATTCTGAGCTTTAATGTGGATCAAATTTTGTATATAGGTGGAGCTCTACAGAAGATTCAAAAGCACGTATCCTGCGGTGGAGTTGTCACTTAGGTCCTTTGAGACACTCAAGCCATTCTTCGTCCGAAAATTACAGGAGCGCTATAATTGTTGTTGTATTTACCATATCTAGATGGTATACTTCAGGGATGCTTTCAATCAAATGCACCAGAACAAGTTTGGGCATCACGCAAAGGAACATCCATGTACATGCTCCATTTGTGGTACAGAGTGTGAAGTAGGTGAGTGTTCTGCAAACCAGACAGGTTTTCAACACATAAGTATCTTGCTGGATTTCATATTGTGCCCTCGCCCTAAGGATCATGAATATCATGCACAGAGATGCTTGCTGGGAGAGTGCCCTAGATGTGGTGTAAGGAAGTTGTCATTCTGCCCAGACAAGATTGCAGCACATAGCAGGGAGGTGATTGTTAAGACATTTAAGGATGTGGGTATGGACAGGTTAATGCTGAAGGAAACAAGACGAAGAGAAAGGAGTTAGTCGTGGAAAGGATGAAAAGTGCAACTTTCATTCATCTTTTTTCAGATCATTTGAAAAGCTTTGTCAAGCACAACTTTGTTTTAAGGTGGTAGGCCCAACAATTTAAAGACTGCTTGCTAAAGTTTCCAAGCGACGTTGTGGTTTCTGTTGTTGATTTTGTAGAGAATTACAGCTTTAAAGTGCAGAATGAGATTCAGTCCATGCATTGGTGGTCAACACAGGTCACAATACTGGTGCACATCTCTTATATCAGAAATTCAGTAGGAGCCATTGAGAAGACTCTGCATTTTTACATATCAGACGATAAGCTCCATGACACGCTCTTTTTTCAACATTGTTTTCTCTTGCATGACAGTTGGATGAAACAACAAGGACAGTGTTTCCGTTATCATTGGGTTTGGTCAGATGGTGTTGCTTCACAGTTCATGCTTCACAGTTCAAGGCACGACGACCATACTATTTTGTAGCCATGTATTATCGGTTGACAGGATTGCATATGATGCACAACTTATCCGCTTCAGGACATGGAAAAGGAGAGCATGATGGTGCAGGTGCTGTTATCAAGAGAACATTGACGCATGAGGAGGTAAAGCTCGATGGCTGGCCCATGAGTGTGCGGTTGATGTGGTCAATTTTCTAAACGCGAGATTTAACACAACGAGGGAAGGTGGGGGTTCCAGCACAAGAAGGGTCTTCTGGTTGGTTTCATCGAATGATGTGTTGCGTTCTTCACTATGGGACTGCAAACCAATTGCAGGGTCTTGCTCATTCCATTGTGTTGATGGCTACTCAACACACAATTCATGTGATGTGCGTTTTCGGACGCTGTCTTGCTTTTGTGATCCTTGTGTGCATGGGAAATGGAGGAGATGCAATAATAAACAGCGGACTGAAGAATGAAAATATCTCTCCATTGAGCCATTGATAGAGTCTGGACAAGTAGGTAGTGATGAGGACGAGGATGATGAGGAGAACTACAATGATCTGCTTTCCTCCCAAGTGAGTGTGGATTTAACCATGCCTATGTATGAAGGAGACCCTAAGGTGCTGAGCCAATTACTGTCCATTGGGGATAACTTTGCAGTGAAAGCAGCCGAGGAGAAAGAGAACTTATACCTTCTAAAGTGCACCAAAATCATGTACCAAGCACCAAGAGTAATGAAGGACCTTTGGCATAACAAGATCGTAAAGGGTGGAATTCTGGTTGAGGGTTTGTACTATGCCCTGGTTGAGGTCAAAGTTGATACTTATACCCTATTGAATGAGAAACCACCGGTCATGATCTACTCCCATCTTGTTAGAGCCATACGGTTCCCCATGGAGGTCATACCGGGCCTGCATAACCATTTTAAACTATCCTCAGAGATATATGAAAATATTTACAATAGTATGCCATATGACGAAGGGAGTGACCACGAGGGGAGCCATACAGCTTAAACCCCAACTACAAGTCTAGCCACTCGCAGCAACAGTTGTAATTCTCTTGAATAGAATCTTACTTGTTGCTAGCAAGATACTTTAATATGGTTGAAAATATCTTAGGCAGGTGCAAGAATCCGGGTTTAGTTATCAATGGGACAGAAATTAAAGTGGGAATGAGTAATCAATGCTCGTGGGTTATTTGACATTTCTGTTGATTCAGGCTTCACATGCAAATAGCAACAGAAAAATTACCAAAGAAGTGGCAAGAAAAAGATCATGTGCAAAAAAAATTAAGTGCATGTGTAAAACTTTTGCAGACGAAGGTTCATGCCCAGCAGAAAATCCTTCAATAGAACTCCATTCACATCCAGAATGACAAGGCGCTTAGTGCTCGCTTTTACGTCCAGCGGCATTGATGTATCCGGTCGCTTTTCATTCAGCCACCACCTGTCCCTCAGTACCACGAAGCGAAATGAGTAAAGGAACACCCAGCCTTTTGGCAATAGAAAGTGTGGACATATAGCACCATTAAAGGTTACCAATTGTTGGCAGCATGACATAACAAGGAACGGACACATTAACATCTGACTAACATGACACCAAACATTGACAAACACAAAATGGGATCGTATTTCATGATAAGCCAGAAGCAAGTACAAAATGTTGTTAAATAGCTAATTCTTGGAGGTTCGCGGCTTGAGACCACGACCTTTGGGTCGCTTTTTACATTTCATAAGGAAGAGTTCGGAGAGTGTGGCACAGTCAATGTTATAACCTGTTTCTAAGGTTGTCGCCTACCCCGCACCTTCATCCTCCTCCATGGCTTTCGTCTCCTCCTCAAAATAAGCTGCCTCCTCCGTGCTATACTCTTTCGCACCCTCGGCAGGTTCTGCCTCCTTCGCACTGTCATCAATTTCCGCCTCACTCTTTGCCTGCTACCTCATCTTTCTGCCTGCCTTCTCCTCTACATACTTTGGAGTTGCATCCAAACACTCGGCCACCGAGGGAACTTCCACTTCCACCTCCTCATTAGCGTGAACTTCTGCGTTGTTCTTCTTGCCTAGCTCTATCTCTATGTCATCAACTTCCTCAATCGGTTCGCTTTCCTGTTTATCCTTCTCCTGCACTTCAGTTTTTAGTTTAGCTTCTGCCATACCAGAGCCCACACCAGCCTCAGACCCTTTCCCTTACATTGTGCTGGCATTAGGGCCTTGCTGGCTTTCCTGCGCTTTGGCTTTAGTGTTATCTTCCTCCAAACTTGAGTCTAGAGCAGGCTCACCCTTTTTGCCTTCCATCGTGTTGGCACCAATGTCATGCAGTACTTCATGCACTAACTTATAAGGATCTTCCTCGAACATGTGATTGGCACTTGACTTGCCTTTTCAGGAAGATCCTTCTGATCCATAGGGGTGTTGGTGTTGTCATGGGTGTCCGCATCGAAAGATCATCTCCCTACATATACACAAAGATGAAAGAGAATATTAGATCATAAATTCAACTGATATTATAAGCATGTAGTGTCCAACACAAACACCCCACTTACTCTTCAATAATGACCTCCCTGAAATCCAGGCCTTTGCCTCCGAAGGGATTGCAGTGTTGCAAAGTGCCTTCACGCATGTATCTTCCATTCTCAATACACCTGCAAAACATAGTGGATGGTACTGATGCCTGCAAGGAAGCATGAAGGTACCAACCACGTAAGAAGCCTGCAAAGCCCCCCCACATGCAACACAAGAACCAAACACATGTATTGTGTTTTCAGGGTCCACAACATGAGGCCTTGGAGTCAACGTGTGAGTCATCCCTCTCTTCACATCAGCAGAGAGCTTGCTTACAAATTCGTACTGGGCTTGGGTTTTCAGATCTCGTTGTAGAGCCTAGCATACTCTCTCTGCAAAACAGAATTCTCTCATAATTTACTTACCAAAACAACCAAGATGCATGGAATAACACATGCAATAGCAAAAAATTATTGAAAGAGTACCAAAATAGAACAAAATAGTACCCAATAGGCACCAAAACAGTACCAAAATTGACTGCTAGCAAGGAATAACATTGCAGCAGTTACAAAATAGAACCAAAATAGTACCAAAATTGACTGCTAGCAAGGAATAACACATGCAGTACCAAAATATTATTGCAACAGTTACAAAATAGAACCAAGACAGTACCAAATCAAACAATTAGCAAAGAAAACATTATTAGAAGAAAATACCAATGTAGTATCAAGGTACTAGAAATACCAGAAGTACCAAAAGTACCTAAAGTACCAAAAGTTTCAACAGTACGAGAGCAGTTTCAAGCACCAAAAGTACCCATGTCATACTCAACATCACAGTATAAGACAATAACTAGAAAGTACCAAAATAAGTAATCAGACTACCCAAAGAGCAGATAAATACCCAGAGTACCAAAGATTGTGCCACATAGCACCCAAGGCAAATCTGTAAACTATATGAGTACCAAAATTCTCAAGGCAGTGCCAAAATGGTCAAAGAGAGAACCAAATAAAATAAATAAGCACAAAAGGTTACAAGGAAAGTACCAAAAGTATGAAAATAGGTTGAAGTACCAAATGTTTCAATAGTACCAAATCAGTATCAAGCACCAAAAGTACCCAAGTCATACTCACCATTACACTATAAGACTGTAACTAGAAAGTACCAAAATAAGTAATCAGACTACCCAATGAACAGATAAGCACCCAGAGTACCAAAGATTGTGCCACATAGCACCCAAGGCAAATCTGTAGACTATATGAGTACCAAAAAATTCTCAAAGCAGTACCAAAATGGTCAAAGAGAGAACCAAATAAAATAAAGAAGCACAAAAGGTTACAAGGGAAGTACCAAAAGTACCAAAATAGGTTGAAGTACCAAATGTTTCAAGAGTACCAAAGCTGTATCAAGCACCAAAAGTACCCAACTCATACTCACCATTACAGTATAAAACTGTAACTAGAAAGTACCAAAATAAGTAATTAGACTACCCAATGAACAGATAAGCACCTAGAGTACCAAAGATTGTGCCACATAGCACCCAAGGCAAATCTGTAGACTATACGAGTACCAAAAATTCTCAAGGCAGTACCAAAATGGTCAAAGAGAGAACCAAATAAAATAAATAAGAACAAAAGGTTACAAGGGAAGTACCAAAAGTACCAAAATAGGTTGAAGTACCAAATGTTTCAAGAGTACCAAAGCAGTATCAAGCACCAGAAGTACCCAAGTCAAACTCAACATTAAAGTATAAGACTGTAACTAGAAAATTCCAAAATAAGTAATAAGAGTACCCAATGAACAGAAAAGCACCCATAGTACCAAAGATTGTGTGTGCCACATAGCACCCAAGACAATATCTGTAAACTATATGAGTACCAAAAATTCTCAAGCCAATACCAGAATGATCGAAGAGAGAACCAATTAAAACAACTAAGCACCAAAAGGTTACAAGGGAAGTAGGAACATAGCAATTAGTGTTCGATTAAATACCGAAATCAGTTTAAAAAGTACCAAAACAGTCCAAAAATAAGCAAACCACTTTTTAAAAAAACTAGAAAGTACGAAGACATTTAAAGAAGATACCAAAGCACTAAGCAGCATGTACCATAGTAGTCCAAAATAGAATTGAAAAAGACCAAATGATCAGAAAAGCAGCAGAAGTACCATGGTTGTGCCATTATAGAATCCAAAACAAAACAAATAGTACAGTGTAAGACTCAAGAATTAGAAACAAGGAAGTACCAATATAGTACCAAGTAGTTCAAATGAGTACCAAATGAAATGAAGCAGTAGCAGAAAGTACTAAGGAAAGTTCCAGCACTGCCCTTAGTGTTAAATTAAAAGTACCAAAACAGTTAGAGAGAGTACCAAACCAGTCCAAGATAGTACTAAAACCCATAAAAATGTCAGCAAATAAACCAGTCAAGAAGTGAAACATGCCAAATCACCAAACCTTTTGCAGAATAAAAACTTTCAACAATCATACACAATGCAATAAGCCAAAAATACAATACCTCTTGCTATTCAACCTCAGCTTGGAGCTTCTTGATATTTTCAGAAACCCCGTGCCGTCGTAACAAGCGCCGACTTGCTCCCAGCTGAGCCTCCACCTCTCTGATCTCTTCATCAAGGATAGGTATTTGCTGCCACAGCACACCGATGCGCACCTCCAGGGTATCAATGTCCTCCATCAAACTTTTCACCATGCCCTCTTTATCCTCATATACCAGTAGTAGCTGGTCCTTGTTTGCTTGAATAGAGGCCTTGAGGTCTGCTAGTTTTGATGACCCTGGATGTGACACCTGCTTTTGGAGTCTTTGGAGCAATGCCTCTAAGTTAGGTAGGTAGTCAGCCACTGCTCCTCTGACACCTTGCTCTGGTTCTGTGTAGATGTTGCTACCACTTTGGGTCATGCGGGCCTTCTTAACTGACTGCGGGACAGTTCTAGGGAAGGAAGCATTTTTCTTCCTCCATGTCTCAACTTTACGGTCAAGACCGCCAGTCCTAAATGATATCATCTGCAACACTCCTTCCCCAAACCGGGCCCATGCTATTCTATTCCTTGTTGGGTCTTTTCTCGCTGCATCACATTTCTCGAACGCATAACCCTTAGCAAATTTGGTGGTCAGTTCATCGCATGAAGGGGGTCCTGATAAACTTTGGAGAATAGAAATCTACAGTCATCCACCAGATGTGGCTGCAAATGATTTAAATAAATTTTGTTGTTCTTTTGGAACTTGTACTTGAAAACAGATAACCACTGCTCGGAATATGGCAATTCCTCATCAGTCAGGTCCTTAGGGAGTTTTCCTTCTAGACTAAGGCTATACTCCTCATGCAAGTCCTCTGCTGTATAACAGAACTTGGTTTGTTGAGGGTACTCCTCCATTTTTCTTACCTAAAATGTCAAACAAATCAGAAATTATTGTGAAACAAATCCAAAGTACGACATTTGTTACTGTACATTTAATAACTAATAACTAATGTGTTTACAATATGATTTATCCATACTCTATTTCCACGAAACTTCAACAATACTCTGCAATAACTTCAGTTTTAATCCTTAGCATATGATATACAAAGCTCTAACATAAAGCAAGAAAACTACAGAATCATGTACATTGTCTTAGCTAAACCTTTCTATCCACAAACATTGAAGCTCCACAACCACTTTTCTAGAATATCCCAGAAAAATACACTTAATACTATAGAGCAAGCTGGATAATTAGCATGGTCCAGGTCAATTTTCTAATTTTTCTTTCATATTCATATGGATTACAAATGCGATGCTCCAAGGTATCAAATTTTACACTGAACGTTTAAATTCAAAATTTTACACCATCTAATTAACACAAGCCTGATTCCAATGAATAGCTTACCACGTCTTGACTTGTTGGCAGATTTTGATTCATCCTCATCAACACGGTATGAGGTCTGTTCGGAGTCGATTTCAGAAGCCTTGAACTGTTTTGCACTAGCCCTTGTGTTGGGACTTCTTTTGTTCTCCAACCCTGTTTGTTGAGAGGCGGGGGTGGAAGAACCTTTGTTGTTGCTTCTCCCATGGGTGGGCATTTCCTCCTTGGCCTTCCCTTTCTGTTTGCATGTTGAAGGTGACGCTCTCTTGGCAGCATCTCCCTTGGCCTTTGGGGTCCTCATGGTGGGAGAACTCACACGATAGCAGCTCTGCTACAATGCTGAGAGAGAGAGAGAGAGAGAGAGAGAGAGAGAGAGAGAGAGAGAGAGAGAGAGAGAGAGAGAGAGAGAGAGAGAGAGAGAGAGAGAGAGAGAGAGAGAGAGAGAGAGAGAGCAGCTCTGCTACAAGTCTGAGGGGGGAGAGAGAGAGCCCAAGCACTGGCAGAAAGCGCTCAATTCAAACGGACGCCACTAAATTTACTAATTACACCACTACTCTCACACGAGATGGCCCATTGTGAAACTGCACGACTTGTATTTTTGAGATACAAGTATAGCTAAAAAATACAAATTTCAAAAACTTTGGGCCTCAAAACTTTCCTTCCAAAGGACCAAACAGGTGGAAACGAAATTGGCCCTATTTTTGTACCACCATCCTTTGCTTTCAGCCATGTATACACCAGCCACTTTGGCATACCTCTAGCCTACTCATTTTCAGCCCTTTCCTCATCACGTACATCTGCATCAGTAATAGGCCGATCTGTAACATTTTCAGAAATCCCCATAGGATGTACATTTGCTTCATTGGAACTTACATTCGTATTTCCATTACTGAAAAGAGGCAAAAAAGTGTCATAAATGTCCTGTGAGATTACATTACTGTCTCTAGTACATGACAGCAAGGGAACAAAATCTTCCACAAACACTACATCCCGTGAAACCAGAATACGCTTTGTTTGCGGATGATACAACCTGTAACCTTTGCTTTCAGCACTATAACCAACAAAAATACATTTGACAGCCTTATCATCCAGTTTTCTGCGCTGTGTTTGTGGCACCAAAGCATATGCCAAATAGCCAAAAACACGTATGTGCTCAATAGAAGGCTTTCTATCATGCCATGCTTCATATGGAGTAATAGACTGCAAAACTTTTGTAGGACACCTGCTAAGTACATAAGTGGCACACATGATGGCCTCAAGCCAAAAGTAATGCGACAAAGCTTGACTTTGGACCATACATCATGCATTTCCGTAAGTGACCTATTTTTCCTCTCAGCAACACCATTTTGCTGAGGCGTAAAAGGCACTATACATTGGTGTTTTATCCCATGCCTAGCCAAAAATGCATTAAATTCATGAGACATATACTCCCCCCCTCGATCAGAATGGGGGGTGCCCATAGTACATTTCGAGACATTTTCAGCCATAGCCAAAAATTGTTTGAAGCACATGAAAACTTCAGACTTCCCTTTAAGAAGAAATACCCATGCATGCCTAGAGTAATCATCAATGAAAGTCACGAAGTAAAGGTAATTGCCCAAGAATGGAGTTTGCATGGGCCCACAAACATCACTATGCACAAGTTGCAACCTGCATGTGGCCCTAACTCAACAATACTTTGTATTTTACCCAGAATACAACCTTCACAAAGATGTTTGACAGGTGCTTCAAAAGGCGACAAAGAAGAAACCATATCAGATTTCTGCAAACGTAGCAAACTAGCAAAATTCAAATGACCAAAACGTGCATGCCAAAGTTTTGCATCTGAAATAGCCCTTGAATCTGCGACTGCATTTGCAAAATTTTGTCCACACTTGTCATGCAAAGTGAGCTTATAGGACCAAAAAGGCTAGGTGCAACAATTTCATCACCAAAAATGAGATCATGAACTGTACATCTATCATCCACTAATTTGACTACAAGTCCAAGTCTAGCAAGTGTGGATGCAAACAAGAGATTCTTCTTGATCCCAGGTACATAAAGTGCATCAACAAGTGTGAAAGAACTACCATTTGAAGCAGTAAGCACAATCTTTCCAACTCCTTGAACTGGATAAGAGGCATTGTTGGCATAAGTGACTGAATTCCCATGAGGGACAGACTCGAGAGAGGTGAACAATTCACGATGTGAGGTAGTGTGCTTTGTAGCACCACTGTCGAAATACCACACATGTGAATCTACAACAACTGACATGCATGCATCATGGACAACAGGATTGTCAGTGCACTCTGCACTAAAAGCCCATTCTGCATCAACATCAGTATTACAGTCTCCTTTCACAGAAGACTCAACAATGGCTGCATTTGTAGTGGAAGCAACATTTGCAGTGGAACCACCTCTTTCTTCTTAGCCTCTTTAGCCTTTAACTTAGGACAATGCTTGATCAAGTGATCATTAGCTTTACAAGAATGGCAACGCACCTTCTTTTTTCCCTTATCACCAGAATTGCCAGACGATGTACTGCCAGCAGAAGCATTGGGAATAGAAGTTTTGCCACTTGCAGCAGAACCATAAGAAGTGGCTGGATTGCTGTTGCCACCCTTTCTTTGAGAAGAAATAAAAGCCTGTTCAACTACACGCTGTCTAGTCCCGTTTTTTCTAGAAAGTGACTCTTGCAATAACAATGTGCATAATGCATCAAACTTGACAACTTCTGGATTTTGTTGGGTCATAAGTCTCCAAGTACTAGCTAAAGTCTGGTAAGAATCTGGTAAGGCATCAAGAACAGTTTGCACAAGGAAACTGTTTGAAATGACTTCACCTGCAGAAATATGTTGATCATTGATATCCTTGACACTAGCAAGAAAAGTTTCCATATCATCTTGCTCATGCATAATCTTGGATTCTAGCTCTTTACGCAGCAAAGCAATTTTAGCCTCATTGCGGCTTGCATAAAGACCAGCCAAAATATTCCAAGCCTGTTGTGCAGATTTTACTGAATGAATGTGAGAAACAATGGTGCACTTTACAGACAACACAATCAATGCATGAGCCTGCGCATCCTTTACATCCCAACGAGCTTGTTCTGCGGTAGGAAAAACAACTCTAATAGCAGCAATCCTTGCAGCAAGACCTGCAACATCCTCAACATCGCCTACATCCTCATAACCAGGACGGACATCAATGCCCTGCACAATGTTTGAGACGCCCTTTGACACAAGAACATGTTGCATCAATTAAGCCCACATAGGGTAATTGTCCCCATCCAACCTGTCCTCAATAGCAAACATCTTGAACACATTTGTGTTGTCATCAGCCATGGTAAATGCTGCACTTGATGTGAAAAATGCTCAAAAATAGGAGAAACAGAGCGGGAACAACTCATTCTATATAGCACAAACCGTGGAAGACCGTAAGGAACCTGTTATGCAAAAAATGGCATAGATAGAAATTTTACACAAAATGTCAAAATTGCCTGTGCAGACCTGCCTGTAGTGGAAACATAGGCCGAAATGAGCCCGAATAAAAAATCTGAGCCCAAACCAAAATATTTGTTGACCTACGAACGCTCGCCGAACCTCACTATAATCAGAGAAAGTGAGCAAGCATGTGGTGCTGGAGCAGTTGGCGACTAAGCCCGGGAGGACACAACCTGCTCTGATAGCAATTGTTGGAATTAGGGTTGCAAAGAAACGCACACAGCTTGGAAAAGAAGAAGGAAGCTCAAGGCACACAATAGAGAGTGTATTACTTAGTGTGCAATGGAAAGATAGATAGCCCTAGAGTGATCGGCGTATATACAATGCACGGGGGAAAAAACCTCCTAAAGGGGGAAAGAATGCCCCGGCGGTCCTAGTGTGTTCACACACATCACTACCACATGTATATGGTAACATAACAAAATGGCTTCCTTCGTACATTTCTTGGATGCAACTAGTCAAAAATACCACTGATAGACTGAACAAGTAACAAGCACCATAAAACTATGTAAATTGGCATCACTTTGCAACGGTTATGGGGTGAGAGCAAAGCTCTCAAAACATTGTAGCTACTTTGTGGGATCATCAATTCTCAACGCATCCAAGACATGCTGCGATGTAAGCGCATAATGGGACACAACTCTAAAAACAAGATTTGGTGAGCCACTACTCGATGTGCTCGACATGTTCCACACGTCTTGCAAGGGCCATCCAACACACGATTGCGTGAATCCCACAAATTTAATTTCCTAAAATTCTTATAAAGGGTTTGAACAAAAACTCTGTAGGGTGTAGACAAAGCCAATTACCCTAAACCGCAATGCAGAGAGAGAATCTTCCATATTAGATATATTTATTTCTTTTGCATAGCTCTATTATCACATGAGGAAAATTCCAGAATGCTAGCATTGCCGCATATTAACAAAGGAAAATAGAAAGAGAATGTAAGCGATGTAAGCGTATGGTGGGATGCACCTATTAGAACAAGAGTTTTTGGTGAGCCACTATGCGGTTAACAGATCTTGACTTTTAAGACTTGTAAGGTTGATCTTTGTCTTTTAAGACTTGTAAGGTTGATCTTTGATGCCCCTTGAGATTTTTCCTACGATGATAAAACTTCTCTTCTTCATCTTGTTATTAATATTCTTTTTCACCCACTATCTCTTTCACTGATCGGGTCTTTGTCTCTAGAAAAACAAAAGGGTATTTAGTTTACTTTGAGTGTGCAGTAGAAAAACAAAAGGGTATTTAGTTTACTTTGAGTGTGCAGTCATTTTGGTTACTATTTTTATAGTTGTTTCGATGATGAGACTCTGGCAAAATTTTCCTCGCAGTTTTATGCGCATCGTTGGTGCGATCGAGATTGTGATTGCTTGTAGCACTCATGATTTGCGTCCAGTGTTTTCCCTTTTGGGTGGTGCATCGCGAGCGTGTTTCGCTCTGCATTTTTGGTCTTGAGCTGTGAGTGCTCGGCCATTTAGTGCTTCCAACTTTGACTCCCAGCTACATGTTGAGTCTAGTACTTCGACAAGTGTTGCCATTTGCAGTTGAAGACATCTTTTGCAGTGTTTTGGCTTGCATACCGGTTTTGACACAACATGTGTCTTGAGCTTTTGCTTTGTGTACGCTTTTGTGGGATAGTGGTTGGAGTTACTCGCCATAGTTTGTGTCGAGCTTAGCTGTCACATGGACAAGTTTTGTGAGTTTGGACACTGTTTGGTGTTCTTTTATCCACTCTCACAGGAGTGAGGATTTGCGTATGCTTGCGTGGCTATAATATAGGCTAGTCACAGGTTTGATAGGTTTTTGCAGATTTCTGCAGACAGTTTCTCTTGTGGGATGCGTTTTGAGCTAGTTTGCTCTCTACTTGCATATATGGTTATGCGTTTTACGCTCGGTTGAGCAGTTTGTCCCAGGTTATGCTTGCAAAATTTGCAAATTGTGGAGTTGTTTTATGTATATGTGAGCATCGATTTTGATGCAATTGATCATGATTTTGAGCATATTATAAGTGGTCAAGTTACCTCCCACTTTGTTGCTAGTTTGGCATGGTTTATGGTTGAGATTGTACTTGGGATTTTGCTCAGTTTATTGGGAGATTTTGTCAGATTTTTCCCAGAATTATCTCCATACTTTGGTTCTTAGCCATACATTTATGGTATGCTCGTAGTGGTTACAGGTTTCCTTTGATTTTGCTTCATGTTCTCACATTGACGCATATTCCTAGTGTGAGACTACAACATGCAGTTTACAAGTTTTCACTATTGAGCTATTGGTTGGTTCATGCTTAATTAGCACAATGGTCGAGTGATCTCCCACTTTTGGTGCGTATGCAGTGACATGATGTGTGACACAATTGAGTATACAGTAATGACTCATTAGAGACGGAGGTCTCGTTCTTCCCGATACTTGCATTGTTGGCATTGCGGTCACACATGGCACATTAGTGGCAGAGATGTATACATAGTGCAGATACTGTTGGGTTTGAAGGCAATAAGCTCAAGGTGGCTCGAAGTTGAAGGCAACCATAACTTAGGGTTGAAAGCATGCAATGGTGGTACAAAAAGGACTGTCCTTGACACAACATGGGCTTGGTGGTTCATTTGTGTATAAATTGGACCTTTTAATTGGAAATGGATAGGGGCCATAAATTTCTTTGTTTTTAGACGTTTCACTATTTGGAGGGGACACTCCAAGAGAGGAGGTGGGGGGAGAGGGCTGGACCCACATTATGGTTATTGGCTTTCACGACCCCCCCCCCCCCCCCCCCCCCCTCTCTCTCTCTCTCTCTCCACACGATTGTGTTGCTCCAGTGCACCTTCTGTGCTCCATAGCCAACGAGCTTGGGCTGCTCTCTCGTTATCTCTCTTTCTCTTGCTCTCTCCACCAGCAAGATGAGCCCTAGTTGACTAGCCATTGCGTCTCTTTCTCTCTCTCTCTCACTCTCTCCACCAGAAAGATGCACACAAAACCTTGGTTTTAATTGATGTTTATTGACCATTGCTGCATCTCTGTGTGTGTGCATGCGTGTGTGTGTGTCTATCTTGCTCCTTGCCAATGGAAAATACTACAAGAGTTTATCGCTCAGGTGACTCACAACTACTCTCTTTCGACGAGCTGGATGACGAGGAATCACGCATGGATGAACATATACCAAACCATCCCATTGTCAGCTCCATTGAGACATGTGTCATTAATCAAGCTTTTCTTCTTGATTATTGGACTGCAAAGAAACGCAAACAGAGAAGGAAAGAACGACATCCTTCTTTTGCACTTGGATTACCGAAAGCCAAGTCAAGGAAGAACATTTGTGCAGCGGTGGCACGATGTTGGTGCAAGCAAACACTCGGGCTATCAAGGAATGAGCAAAAGGAAATATTTCAGCAACTATTGGACCACCAGACATTTTCCTAGCTGCAAAAATCAAATTTCAACATTGGAAAACTGCATTGTACTATACAGTACCAAATTGGGTACTATATTGCATTGTAGAATTGTAACATTGGAAAACTACATTGTACCATAGTGAGCAGTAACATTGGAAAACTATATTGTACCATAGTGAACAGTTACAGTGGAACACAACTGATGAAAGACAAAGGCCAAAAGTTGATTGTATTGGTAGAATGAAAAGCACATTGTGCAAAACACATAAGCATATGAGATGGGCTACAACTTGCATGCATGAGAAAAATGGTCACGGGTGCGGTTGCGCTTATTTCTTTGCAAACTAAAAAGCTCTGACAAGGTCACCGAATCAGTGGAATCACCTGACATCTTTTGCACATCATCTTCAGCTTCAAGATCCACACTCCCGTCAGTTTTGTCCACTTTTGCATCCTCCACTACCACTTTCTTCTTGGCATCCTCGGGTCCGTCCCCCTTCATCGCATTGCCTGCCAAGTTTCCTTTTCTCCCTCTTCCCCCTTCCTAGCCTCCCCGTCATCCCCTTTCTTGGCATCCTCTACACATTTGTCATCCGTGGCTTCCACCACCCTCTTGGACTCCCCCTCAACCCCCTTCTTGTCCTCCTCCCCCATAGTGGCCTCTTCCCCTGCACCTTCCCTTTGCCTGTTCTCGTCCTTGCTAGTGACTCAATCCTCAAGCCCCTTGGCAGCAGCATCGGATCCATCCAGTTCCACTATGTGAGGCACTTTACCTCCAACATTATCTTTATTCCTTTTAGCATCTTTGTCCTCACAATCACTGTTTTCTTCCCTGTCCCGCATGGTATCACAATGTTGTCCCTTCTCAGTCCCTTTCCCTTCCACACCACCATGCTTTAAATCCCGAAGAACATCCCTTATCTATGCAGTATTCTCATCCTCCTCCCATGCATGACTTGCAATAGATTTTGTGGCATCTGGTCCATCCTTGATTGGCTGTCCATTTTTCCCACCGGGCCCAGCCGCTGCATCATCTCTTCCTCTGCAAAAATAGAGAAAGACATCACATACTTACAAACAACCTCACATTCACTCCATGTAAGCATATGATTTGCAGAACACACACATTCTTACTCTTCACACCACGATGCCCATTGAGACTTTGCCACCTCGGTGATCACCATGTTACAACCAGGTTTGGCACAATGATCCCTGCTTAGTAGAAAAGCACTAAAGAAAAGGGGGTGATACTGATGTTGGCACTCAAGCATAAAGGTTCCTACAACTCCTGCAGACTCCAAGAGCTCACCACATGCAACACACATTCCAAACACATAGATCATCTCCCCCAAATCAACAACCCGTGGCCTAGGATATAACATAAATCTTTTCCCATGCTGAACATCAGCAACCATCTGCTTCACAAAAAGGACATGGCCTTGTGATTCCTTCCATGTTGCCTCCAGCACATCATACTCAGCCTGTTGTCAACTGGCAACAATACAAATAGTCCCAAATTAGAACCCAAAAGCTAGCAGACAGTACCAAAGGCATCATGCTTCCAATTTGTACCAAAATGTAGCAGACATTACCAAGGCCATCATACTACCAATTAGTACCAAACAGTAGCAGACAGTATCACGTCCATTATACTACCAATTACTACCAAAAAGTAGCAAACAGTACCAAGGCATCATACTACCAATTAGTACCAAGAACTAGCACACAGTACCAAATCCATCATACTACTAATCAGTATTAGAACCTAGTAGACAATACCAAAGCCATCATATTACCAATTAGTACCAAAAACTAGCAGGTCATCAATGAAAGAAGACAATAGTAAACTACTAAAATTAGTACCAAATCATAACCAGGAGTTACCTGTTAGTACCAAATCATACCCATGAGCTACCAATTAGTACCAAATCATAACCATGAGCTACCAACTAGTACCAAAAATCATAACCAGGAGCTACCAATTAGTACCAAATCATAACCATGAGCTATCAATTAGTACGAAATCATAACCATGAGCTACCAATTAGTACCAAAAATCCCGACAGACACCAAAAAGGCATTGTAAGAAGCTATGCTAAAACCCTAAGAGTACCAATACATTCAAAGTAGTGTCGTTACAAAAGAGCCATAAACTACCAAAGGGAGTGCCAGAATAGTACCAAATGCTACCAATTAGTACCGAAAGCATTACAAATACACCCAGGTCCACCCATAAACTACCCAAAACAACCAAAACTACCAAAAGAACATTGTTAGATCCACTCCAAAAACTACCAAAGGGGCTTGATATACCTTGTGGAAGAGGAACCTACAATCTTTAAGGAGTCTTGGGTGCACGTGATTCAAGTAGATCTTTGCATTCTTCTGGTAGCTTTGCTTGAACACCGTCATCCACTCGTCATGAGGGAGGTCTTCATCCCTAAGATCATTTGCAAGAACCCCCTCTATGTTGAGACCATACTCTTCGTGAAGCTCCTCGCCTGTATAACAGAACTTGGTCAAAACACGTTATTCTTCCATTTTGTTTTTGCCTGCAATGTGGAAACACAAAGCTCAAATGTTAGACATGCCCTCCGTCTACCAATCCAAAAAACGTAAGCATGCTTCCTAAATGACCTTCTATTGGCAACATTTTAGCAATGTCAAACTAAACCTACACCCTAAACAACCCTTTGGTCACACAGATGATCTTGCCAATGCACAATTTGGTACTGACCAAATTTGAGGCTATACAGAGTTATCATTGTACAATACCAAATTTGGTACTGTAAAGTACCAAATTTGGTAGTGTACAGTACCATATTTTGAACTCTAAACTTCCTCATTTTCTTAGTAAACCATCTTGTCCTATAGGGTATGATTATAGGGATACAAGAAGACCCTTCTGCATAGATGCATAGATGAAACAATACATTCACAATTGTTGAAAAATCTCATGAGATTGTGTTCGGCTGAAGGCAAATATGCTTGAATCGTGAATGCATGCAATTCTAAAAAAGGATAGAAATGCAAAGCTCCTGAGCAAGAAACAAAACATTGACTTACATGCAATGCATAGATGAAACAATACAGTTGTGCAATTGTTGAATTTTCTCCTAGAATTGTGTTTAGTTCAAGGCACATATGCTTTCATCAATGCATAGTGCACGGTTCTTGAGCAAGAGACAATACATAAAATTGCATGCAATGACCTTGCAACCTTTGACATAGCTGCAGAAACATGACAGCGTAGAAACACCAACCTCTTGTTTTAGTTGAAGATCATTCTCGTCCTCGGCAAAAGGTGTTGTAGACTTTTCTGATTTCTCCATAGAGAAGCTCCCCTTGCTAGACCTTGTGTTCGGTGTGTTGATGCTTCGGGGAGACTTTGTGCCTTTGAGGGCACCCATTGTCCTAGGCTTCTTGCCTTTGTCGAGTGAACCCTTGGCAGTAGCAGACTTCCTCGCGGGCGTCCTCATTGTGGCACGGGTGCACAACAGGAGACCATGCTAGCTTCACAAGGGAATCCTGAAGGTGATGCTTGAGACCTTTGTGACAGCGTTGCGTAGTCGATAACCACTACAAAAATCCAGTGGTACTACGCATGACACACATGCTACGTCACACGAGTTCAAACGTGCTGTAACTCCAATCCATCATTGGGCCCACCCCACAATGTCTCTTCAAACGGAGTGGTCACTGGATTTTTGATTTTTACTAGCTTCCCTCCTACACCATTTAATTTTAGAGGCCGAAAACGGTTCCCTCCAAAACAACTCTTGATTTTGTAGAAGTACCAATTAGGTACAAACAAAAAGGTCTTTTTTTGTACCACCATTGCATGCTTTCAGCCTTCGAAAATTAAAGACAAAGTACACACACTTTTGAAAAAGTTGACTCAATACACAAAAAGGCTAGTCATAATACTTTTGCATAGTGTAATGTACAACATAGTGTTGGTCTTTATTTATGCACAAAGATGTAATGGATATCCGGCTGATAACTCTCCATGTGGTTGTTCTTAGAAGCTTACAACTTATAGGACAAATGCCAATAGCAAATAGTATGCACATGTAGAGGTGTTTCCCACAATAGGAGCAAGAAAGACATGCCTATCTCAACAATCCTCCCCTTAGGCATGGACTATACTGAATGAAGCTGAATGGAGAACTAAAGCCACACAAGTTAATGGTCACACAGACCGAGGTAGTCACATAGACGAAAGTCACATAGACTGAGTGGTCTCATCATATGGTGTCACACAGGCCAAGAAATCCTCTCCTGAAACAAAGAAGGTGGAAGACCATCCATATTTATAGTACGTCAGTATACTTGTTGGGGGCGGCACACACATGGAGAAAATTCTCTTCCTGTTGAGTGTATCTCTGTCCTTTTATTTTGCAAGATTGAATCTATTTTTGCTGCTTCCTTGGAACTTTGATAGTGGATGACCTTTGATGCCGCAATTGCTACAATATTTGTTCTTGTAGCAGTCCTTGGAGCAGTGTCCAGGCTTGCCACACTCATAACACTTCTTGTTATTTAATCTAGGTGATGATGATGACGCCCTAGATGATGTAAAATAAGCTCCTCCCACTGATTCATATTTCTTCTTATTTTTCTTTTCTTCTTCATGGATTGCCCTTGTAACATATTGCAAAGAAGGTATGGGTTCCTTTTGCTCTAGGATTGTTACTATGTTGTCAAAATCTACAGAGAGAGCATTCAGGAGCATAGCAACTTGATCTTCTTCTGGGACTTGGCATTGAATGTAAGTAAGATGCATTATTATGCTTATTAGTCTGTTAACCAGGCTTGAAACATCCTCCTCTTGAAGCATAGGAAGTTTTTAAATGAAAGAGAGGAGTTCAAAGGTGTGTTAAGGAAATTTCCTAAGCTGTTTGCTAAAGACTACACCGAAGTGTGTGGAGTAGATGATGTTCAATACAAGATCAAGCTAAAGCCAGACGCCAAACCTAAAGCTCAAAAGCTACGAAGGCTAGGAGTCATTAAGGGCTGCTTTACTTAAGGAGGTAAGAAAGCTTCTAGCAGCAGGTTTTATTTATCTGGTGGAGAATCCGGAGTGGGTCTCTCCCATTGTTGTCACTCCCAAAAAGAATGGCAAGTGGAGGGTGTTTGTGGATTACTGTCCGCTAAATGAGGCACAAAAAGAGATCACTTTCCTCTCCCATTTCAGGATGAGATACTAAATGAGGTAGCTGGTCATGAGAAATACACTGTGTGTGATGGCTACTCAGATTACTTTCAAATAGGTATCACATTGGAGGATCAGTTGAAAACCACATTCATCACTCCTTGGGGTTGTTATGCTTTTAGAGTCATGCCATTTGGCCTGACAAATGCTCTTGCAACTTTCCAACGTTTCATGAACATGGTGTTTCAAGCATTCTTTGGAAATTCAATTAGGGTGTTCATTGATGATTTTTGCATTTATAGTTCAAAATCATTGCATCTTCAAAGGGTAGAAGAAGGATTGAAGAAGCGTTATGACATGGGAAGTCAACTCAACCCGGAAAAGTGCCACATAGGTGAGGATGAAGTGATCTTGCTTGGTCACAAGGTTTCCAATAAAGGCCTTGAGGTGGATCCTTCAAAGGAAAAGGCTCTTATTGAGCTCCCATCACCCAAGAATCTCAAAGAGGTCATATCATTCATTCAAAAGGTGAAGTATATGTCACGCTTCATTTACTTAGCCTCAGAGTTACTTCACCCTTTGCAAAAGTTGACACAACAAGTCAAGTTTGTTTGGTCTGATGAGCTTGAAGAATATTGTTGTAACATCAAAGTCATTCTATCAGAGCTACCAACACTCATGCCTCCTTGTTGGGAGTACACACTCTTTGTTAGCTCTAGTGTTGGGAAAGAAACAATTGGTGTTGTTTTCCTACAACAAGATCCCCATAGTACCAGGATGCGGCCCATCTACTTTGCTAGTAGGGTCATGAATGCCTTGGATAGAGGCTACACGGAGGAAAAACTCATGATTCTTTCTCTCATGTTTGCAGTGAGAAAGTTTAGATCCCACTTGCTACCAAAACCTTTTGTAATAAATTTGTTCCCTTGGGTGTCATCTCAGATGAATCTTAGTACTAGGATCTCAAAGTGGATTATGGAGTTGCAAGAGTTTCAATACTCTTTCAAGGTAGAAGATAGTGTGCATGCACAATTGGAAGGGATTCTCACTTAAAGGGTGCATGAGAAGGAGATTAAGGTTCCTGAAGTAAAGACCCTACCATTGCCACCAGCAAAACGTATTCCTAATTCTTTTACCTTGTTCTTTGATGGAGCTTTTCGATGAGCCACAGGAAAAACAGGGGGAGGGCTAGTGTTGTTGAACCCAAGTGGAGAAGTGGTCATGAAAGAGAAGGTCAATCTACCAGGTTCAACTAGCAACAATGAAGCAGAATACAACACACTACTTCATGGTTTAAAGATGTGCATTGGACAAGGTATATAACGTCTCATGGTAAAGGGGTATGAACTTCTTATTGTGAAGCAGATTTTAGGCATTTGGGCATGCAAGAAAGAAAGCTTAAGGACAAAATTTCATGCCATTCGTAGGTTGTTTAATCAGTTTCAAGAAGTGCAACTATATCATATTCCTAGGAAACAAAATGAAGATGCCGATTTACTTGCACAACAAACAGTTACATTTTTTGAGAAAGAAGTACAGGTCATCTTGGTGGCAATAGTTGTCAAACAACCGAGATACCAGGGGTTGGATTCATTGGCTCCAATTATTGGCTACATTTTGGAGAGCGAGTTTCCACAAGACTTCACTGAAGCTCAAAAGAGGAGACTCATGAAGAAGGCAAGTTTCTATCTTTTCCTAGAATGATCCCTCTATCAAAGAGGGAAGGATCAAGTGTACAGAAGAGTACCAAATATTGAGGAAATTCCAGCCATTTTAAAAGGTTTGCATGAAGAGGCATGTGCTGGTCATTTTGCCCAAGAATTAACTGTGAAGAAGATTTTGCTTGCGGGGTATGTTTGGCCAAGCTTGCATGTGGATGTCCAATATTGGTGTAAAAGTTGTCACGAATGTCAAGTAAATGGAAATAAAATGCTGGTGCATGGTCCAAGGAAAATAGTGCTTGAAAATGGACCCTTTGAAAAGTGGGGCATTGATGCTATGGGTCCTCTGCCTAGAACAAAGAATGGTAAACTCTACATTCTAGTGGATGTAGACTACATGACTAGGTGGGTAGAGGCTCAAAGTGTGGCAAGGGTAAATGGGAAAACATTTGTCTACACTAATTTTTGTTGTAGATTTGACACACCTCTAGAGATTGTTTTGGATAATGGTCCAGGGTTCAAGAAGGGTTTACTCACAGAAGTTTGTGAAGAGCTTCACATTCTATATTGTCATAGCACACCCTACTACCCACAGCCAAATGGTTTGGTGGAGAAGGCTAATGGTGTCATTGCAGGCATCATTAGAAAGATGGTGCAAAACAAGACAAAGTTGTGGGATGACTTCTTGGATGGTGCCTTGTGGGTATATTGAACCAGATATAGGGAAGCCACGGAGTTCACACCATTTCACTTGGTGTATGGTCAAGAGGCTTTGCAGCATATCGAGCTCAACATCCCAACAATATGGCTTCATGGCAAAGGTGCACAAGATGATCAAGAGGTATGGATGGATTGACTTCTTACACTAGTGGAACTTGAGTGGAAAAGAGAAGCAGCTTACGAGTGCTACAAAAGAAAAGCTACACAAGCAAAGGAGAAGCTTGACAAGAAACTCAAGGACAAAGGCATCAAGGAAGGAGAGCTTGTGCTAAGGTATGACAATCAACTCGACAATTGTTTTGATGCCAAGTTTGAAACTAGATGGCAAGGGCCATACATAGTCAAGAAGGCTTTCAATTCAAGTTACTATTAGCTATGGTACAGAGAACTCCATGAAGGTAAACGGGTATCGCTTAAAGCCCTATTTGAGTCGCCTTCTACCAAAGGATCCACCGAAGGACTGTCAAAAAGCGACTATCTCATGTAATTTTTGTTGCATGAATCATGAGTGTGACAAGAAGCCACACAATGAAAATCCTGTCAAGGGACCAGATATCATAGAGGACTCAAAATCACTCTCTTTGCAAAAGATTCTTTATGATGGTACATGAATATACCATCATCCTGGGGGAGGGCTAATGAAATCCGTTTTTCGGCTCTCTGTAATTTTCATAGTGAGTTACCTCACTCTATCAAAATGACCTAAACACTGTGGCTATTTTTACCTTTTCATTGTACATAGGCGTGTGTGAGTTAGGGGACCTTTCCCATATCTTCTTAAAACCCTCAGCTAGCTAGTCACTGGGATAGTTGAGCCATAAAAATAAGAAAATAAAAAAATAAAAAATATTATGGCCCATTTGTGTGTAAATATTTCATTGTACATAGAACCTAAATATAAGGAGTTTTTATAATTATTTGGTATTTATTTAAATATTTCTATCTAGGTGTGCGTTATTTCCTATATATGCTATGTACATCTACTCACCATTACCATAATATGTTTTACCTATGTATTCTATAAAAAATCATTTCATGCAAGCTTCTCTATTTTTGGTGTGAATCCACTCCAAGGAAAAACCTCAAAAATACCTTTCACCCTCAGTCATTGCCTTTCACTAAATTCCTATTTCCTAGAGGTATTTTTTCTTATCTCTTGTAAATGAATATACTTCAATAGAAACAAATGAGGGTCCCCTCATTTGATTCCTTATATTTTCATACATATTTTTTTTCTATTTTTATTTATATATATCTGACACTATTCTAGATTCCATAAATTGTTTATATATACTAGTGTGTTTCTTCCCATCTTATCCATGTATTATATTTTTCATAATCCACAACCATGCATATTTTCAAACCCTTAAGAATCAATTAGGTCATTCTCTCATGCAAGGAGGGGTTCACCTTTGGAGCCATATGCAAATTCAACAAAAGGGGGCCCACTGAAGACTTTTTTGAGAAGAAAAACATATATTTTGTATATTCATCGCCACTCCGAATTTGAAGCCGTAGTCAAAAGAGAAAATGTGGACCAAGAGATAAAAAATCACCTCAAATTTTTTTATGATTTTTGGAGAAACCACCGGTGAGCTAGGATTTTTTGAGTGGACCCCAGTCTGCCCACTTTCTCACAAGTAGCCCATAGTCTTCTCTCACCTCTTTCCACACTTCTACACACACACACACACACACACACACACTCATTCCTCTCAATCCCTCACTCAAACCTGTATCTTTCATGGTTTCTCTCACCTTCTTCACCATTAGCCTCCCCTCCTACTCCTATAGCTCTCATATGAGCTCTCCATGTACATACACCATCTCTATGCCTCTCTCTATTACTTCCAAAGTACAATCCCATCTTACCCCTTCTCTATATACATAAAATTTAGCATGTAAACCATGCTTAGCCTCTGTAAATCAAGAAATATCATCAACCAAATTACCATTTTGATCGCGATAATCAACCTTGGTGGCGGTGGCATAAAGAAGAGAAGACAAAGAAGAAGATCGATAGTCATTTTGAGAACCTACACAAGTAAGTCAAAAACTTCTTCAAGCTTCACCATCACAAGGATTCCTCATTTCATTCAACCTTCCATCCCATTCTACCCATTGTAAATATATCATTAACTTTTTAGTGATTACTAATACTAACCACTAGCATACTAACACAAAATAGCCATTGACCTAACCATAAAAGACACCTCACCTCAATACATGTGCATAGTAACTCTCTCTCTCTCTCTCTCTCTCTCTCTCTCTCTCTCTCCTTCCTTAAAACTCTACTTTCACCTTATCTACCATCAATAGTACTCTCTTTTGAGCCCACATCCATGACTCAAGCAGACAAAGAAGGCCCGCAATGTTTTGACATTCAGAAAAAATCATTATCCTTATTTGTTAGCTTGTAAATTAGGATTTCCAATAATCTTAATGAGGGGTCTCAAACCTATAAATAGGTCCCTCTTCTTCTTGTAAAAGAACCTCCAATATCTCACATAGCACCCCAACACTCTATGCGTGAGGAGAGACTTAGGCGTAGCAACCACTTTGTGAGCTTTACTTTTGGTATGAGAGAAGCTTTCAAGCTACACATTGCAAGTGAGAGAGTGTGAGTTCAAAAATCTCAAAACCACTATTGTATATGCTCCTCCATCATCAATAAATTGAGGTTTAGTGCATCAAAGTCGTGATTCGACGTTCAAATCCTTGTCCCTCCATTTGTGCAATACGGTTTGGTGAATTCAAGGTGACTTGTGTTTCTATCTGTTGATCTTGTTTTAGAAAGTGTTTTAGTGTGTTTTCATTGCCAATTTTGTGTCCATTGTAAGAGGGTATTGTGGTGAGAGGTCTCCCACATCCTAAGACAATGGATGTGTGTTGGCAATGTTTAGCATTCACTAAGCATTGAGTTAATTTTGTACAAGCTCTACGATAGCATCATAGCTAACCATCTCCATTTGCAAGTCACAAATAAGGTATTACGCAAGATCCATTCCTCTCTCTCTTCCCTTTGCTCTAGCTCTCTCTGGTCCATTTTGTGTGTGTCTTGGTGTGAGGTTGCTTGTGTGTATTTTGTGGTGCATCTTCTTGGGTGTGACAAAATCTCTCTTCTTGCATCCTAGTTCGCTTACCATAACTAGGTGGTGCCCATTCACTTGTTTGGATGTGGGTTTGTTTTTGTTGTTTCTTGCTTGTGGTTTCCCCACCCCCAATTGAGCAGCACAGGAGCCTTGAGGGGTGTTTAGAGGTCACCTCTCTTGTTGCCTATACCCCGGACCACCTCAGTAGATAAGTTGAAAATAGAGTTTTTAGGAAGGAGAGAGAGAGAGAAAGAGAGTTACTATGCACATGTCTTGAGGTGATGTGTCTTTTATGGTGGTTAGGTCAATGGTTATTTTATGCTAGTATGTTAGTGGTTAGTGTTAGTAATCACTAAAAAGTTAATAATATATTTAGAATGGGTAGAATGAGGTGGATGGTTGAAGTAAGATGATTGAATGAAGTGAGGAAATCCTTGTGATGGTGAAGCTTGAAGAAGTTTTGGACTTACTTGTGTGGGTTCTCAAAATGACTATCAATCCTCTTCTTCTTCTTCTCTTCTTTATGCCACCACCATCAAGGTTGATTATCTCGATGAAAATGGAAATTTGGTTGATGAGATTTCTCAATTTGTAGAGTTTAAGCATGGTTTACATGTTCAATTTTATGTATATAGCGAAGGGGTAAGATTGAATTGTACTTTGGAAGTAATAGAGAGAGGTTAATGGTCAAGAAAGTGAAAGAAACCATGGAAGGTGCAGGTTTGAGTGAGTGATTGAGGGAAATGAGTGTGTGTGTGTTTAGAAGTATGAAAGAGGTGAGAGAAGACTATGCGGTACTTGTTAGAAAAGTGGGCATACTTGGGTTCAGTCAAAAAATCATACCTCACCGGTGGTAGCTCTAAAAATTATAATTTTTTTTGAGGTGATTATTCAGCTCTTGGTCCACATTTTGTGTTCTAACCACCGCTTCAAATTTGGAGTGGAGATGGATATAAAAAATCTCACCAAAATGCCTATTTGTCTTCACAAAAAATTCTTCAATGTCCCCCCTTTTGTTGAATTTGCATATGGCTCCAAAGGTGAGCCCCTCCTTGCATGAGAGCATGACCTAATTGATTCTTAGAGGTTTGAAAATGTGCATGGTTATGGATTATGCATAAATGTAATATACGGATATGATGGAAAAAAACACGCTAATATATATAAACTATTCATGGAATCTAGAATAGTGGGGATATATATATATATATATATATGAAAATATAGGGAATCAAATCAGGAGGGCCCTCATTTGTTTTAGTGATGTATATTTATTTACAAGAGGTGAGAAGGAAATCTATAGAAAATAGGAATTTAGTGAAAGGCAATGACTGATGGTGAAGTGTATTTTGAGGTTTTTCCTTGGATTGGATTCACACCAAAAATAAGAAAAGCTTGCATGAAAATATATATATATATATATATGGAATAAAGAGTATGTAAAATGGTAAGTAATGAGGAGTCAATGTACATAGCGTACATAGGCAAATAATGCACACCTATGTAGAAATATTTAAATAAATACCAAAATAATCATGAAAATTCCTTATATTTAGGCCCTTTATACAATGCAATATTTACACACAAATGGGCCATAATATATTTTATTTATTTTTTTGGCTCAACTAACCCAATGACTAGCTAACTGATGGTTTTAAGGAGATATGGAAAAAGTCCCATAACTCACACACGCCTATATACAATGAAAGGGTGATGATAACCATAGTGTATGAGTGATTCTGATAGAGTGAGGTAGCTCACTATGGAAATTATGAAGAGCCAAAGAACGGCTATCACTATGTAGCTCATTTGGATAGAGAAAGTGTAAACATAAATTATAGATACATAATTATTAACATAGAAGATATGTACCATTGTGCCTATGTAATATGATAATCAAGAAACCTTTGGTTGAATACTAAAACAAGAGAGGTCACATGTGGTTTCAAATACCAAAGAAATGTCTTTATCAAAACATTCCCAAGAACACGGGGTGGACACAACGAAGTAAAATCTGGCTCCTTGTTTGGTGCTTAATGTGAAGTGCACAAGAATTGTGATGCCTTTGATCCGCCTTTGAGAAGAGAGAAAAATGGGGGGGAGGGGGTCTTGCTTTGAGTACATCAAACAATACACCTCTATCTCATGGTCATGCACTAAAAAAAGACCTTGTTTGCAATTTTAAGGCCCCAGGGACCCTCAACAAAAGGGGCCACAAAGGCATACAAAATGGCCCTTGTGGCCCCTCTTGTTGAGGGTCCTTAGACCTTTTAATGACCAATACAAGCACATTTTAGTCGTATGTCAATGGTTCAAGTAGTAAGTTTTTTTTTTTATAAGTGTTGAACTTCTAGCTATTTTCAATAGCTTGTAGCTCTCAATCTGCTCCGAATATGTCCGGGCTTGTCTCACATGAATTTGTTCATCTCATTGCGCTCTGCGACCATTAGATGATGCAAAAAAGTCATATCTTACTCAAATTCTCCAAAAATCAATGTGCAAGTAGACAATTTCTTTAAAAATAAGGTAAATAAGACATTTCTTAATTTTCCTTAATCTACGGGGTTCAAAACCATGTAATCTGCAAATACTCAAGGAACCAATGTTTTGTGTTAAGGGTTGTATTTCCTACATACAAAACTTTCCAAAAATATCATCTTAACACCTTCAAAAGTGGCTTCCAAGGAGTGTCCTCAATCAAAATTTGAATAGAAAAACAATCTGAGTGAGCTCGTGGATTGTATACAAACTTTAAACAGCCAAAATTTCATTCAAACAAAAGTTAGTGCTAAAATTTCAAAAATAGGCTCCCCTTGGACTCCCCACAAAGATAGAAATCAAAGGGTTCAAGGAGAGATATGGTGTCACAAGTGCATGGTAGGAATCTCACCAAGGGTTGTTCCTTACAAATCTCTTTTACTTTATCATGTCTTGTTATGTACAATCTTACCACACAAAAACAAATTTACACTTTAAATGACTACAAATCTCATTTAACTTACTAAACCATCTCATAATATGGTAGACCTAGAGTGCTCTTACACATCAACAAACAAAAAAGTCCAAATTTCTTTCCATTGACTTTCATAAACATAAATTCATAAAAAACTTACAAATGGTAGTGTGGTCATAGTTCCATTCCATGAAATGGTATGCTCATGGGTGACCTATCACATAAAAATATCTTTGGTGGGGGTGTCCTCATGTTAGGAAAGGGTGTGTTGCTGATGGAAAGCTATTGTATTGGCCTATTAGGGATCTCTCCATGTTAGCATAATGGATCTTGGTACAATGGAAATGTTAGTGGATTGATCGAACCGGCGCCCACCTGGCCGAACACGTAGCTGGACACCACAACTCTACTCTATTATTTTCTCAAGCTAGTGTAGTGATACTCTGTGTAGATCTTGATTCCAAAGTAGCAGGTCAATTCCTTCCTTCAATCCTTTCCCCTTGAGCTTCTTGTTGATTTTGTCCCTTTGGCTTGTCGCTTTGGTGATGTAGTGATCAATGGACTCTTCTCTATCTAGCTCAAGTCGTTGGAGATCTAAGATCCTTTCATGTAGAACCTCTTTTGGTTTTTTTTCCACTCTTGCAAGAACGCGCAAGCTTGAGATCTCTACCTCAATGGGGAGAAGTGCTTCCTGTCCATAAACTAGATGAAAAGGGGTGAATTGGGTAGATACCTTGAAAGATGTCCTATACGCCCAAAGAGCAGCCGTCAAATGGCGATCCCAATCATTAGGCCGGTCCACAACCTGCTTAGAAATGATCTTACATATCATTCCATTCACTTTTTCCACCAATCCATTGCATTGAGGATAGTAGGGTGTGGAATGTAGGTGTTTCACTTTTAACCTCCTCAAGAGATCATTCAGAAGGTCAACCCTAAAACCCGGGCCTCGATCTGATAAGATTTCTAGGGGTGTTCCAAACCTACTATAAATATGATCAAAAATAAACTTTGATACCTCTTCAGCTATGATTCGGGTTGTGCTTGTTGCTTTCGCCCATCGTGTCATGTAGTCAACACCCATGATGATGAAAACCTTCCCCGTAGAAGTACGAGGTAGGGGACCTATTGCATCCACAACCCACTTTTCAAAAGGGCCATAAGATTTTATTGGGACTCGAGGCTCATATGTTAGTCATCTATCCCCAGCAATCTGGAATTGCTTACATGCCTATACGATCGAAACTTCCTTACAGCAAACAAGATTGCAAAGACCACTTTCTCCATTTCAGTGTATCCCTTCTCGGCCGGAGTCATCACCTTGCTTGCAAAATAGATCGGCCTCATGTATGATGTTTTAAGATCTTTTTGCATCAAAACAACACCAATTGCTTCGAAACCTACACTTGGAGTGACATAGTAGGTCTCCTTTGGATCTGGTGGCATTAGGATTGGGAGAGAGCTAAGAATGCCCTTCACTTCCTCAAAACATTTTGCATGTTCCCTCCCCCATTCAAATGTAGATTGGTTTGCCAACCTATGCAAAAGGGCGATGGCTTCTGCTAGGAGATGGATGAAGCGAGACATGTACCTCACTTTGTGATTGAAGTTCATTAGCTCCTTAGTTGTTGTTGGTGGAGATAATGACAAAAGGGCCTCTACTTTAGAGGGATCCACTTGAATTCCTTGTGAAGAAACCACATGGCCTAGCAAAACCACCTGAGATTCACCGATATGACACTTCTCTGGGTTGATTTGTCCCCCAAATTGATGGAGCCTCTTAAGCCCCTCTTCAACCTTTTGGCAGTGAAGTGATCTACAACTATAAATACAGAAATCATCCATAAAGACTCTTATAGATTTTCCAAATAATGGCTAAAATACAAATATTGTGAATCTCATGAAGGTGCTAGGAGCATTGGTGAGCCCAAAAGGCATTACTCTGAATGCAAAACATCCCCAAGGTGTGATGAAGGTGGTTTTTGGTTGGTCCTCTTCTGCTATCCTAATTTGAAAATATCCTGAATACCCATCACACATAGTGTATCATTCATGACCTGCTACTTCATTCAAAATTTCATCTTGGAAAGGGAGAGGGAAGTGGTCCCTCTTTGTCGCAGCATTGAGGGGTTTGTAATCCACGCAGACCCTCCACTTACCATTCTTCTTGGGAGTGACTACAATAGGTGATACCCATTCGGAGTTGGATACTGGATAGATGAATCCAGCCTTCAAGAGTCGATTCACTTCTTGTAGGAGGGCCTTTTGTTGCACAGACCCTAGTTGCCTTAACTTTTGAGCCACGGGTTTTGTCCCTGGTTTCAATTCAATTCTATGCTCTATTACATCTACACCTCTTATTTGTGAGTAGTCAGTGATAAACAAATTGAGATACCTCCTTAACATATTGATGTAGGACCTCTTCTCCTCACAAGTAAGATCTTTTGCAAGCATCTTCTCAAATCCTTCTTCAAGGTGGTGGCATCTTTCATCCCCTCATGTGTGATTGTCTGTTGGCTTTTCTTCTACAGAAACATCTTGGGTGTTGGCGTTAAATACAATTCCCATTACCTCCAAAGAAGACTCCTCTTCACTGGTTGATGCTTCCTCATCACTTGAGTAAGGACTCTCCTCCTCGCTCTCTTCATCTGCCGTGGTTTCATAGTTGATATCTAGCTGCTTTCCTTCTCGCCAATCATACACCACCGGTTGACCCTTCTTAAGAATCAAACGACCACTTCCCCATTTTTGATCTGCATTCACAGCAATGAGCCAAGGCCTCCCTAGGATGATGGGATAGCCCTCCCCCTTAGCTGGCATGACATACATATCCACTCGTGCATCTATGTTACATACAGAGACTTTTACATTTACAATGATCCCCAAACACTGTGACACTTGAGTTTTTGGCTAGCCTAGCTTGACAATTAGAGGACTTTGTAATTTCAAGCCCTAACCTGTTCATTGATTTTTCCGTGATCACACACATTTGAGGTCCACCATCAACATATACATTAGACACATTTTTACCCCTTATGTAAGCATCCACAATGGGTTCCACATCTTTTTGAAGTTTTGAGGCCACAACCTTAATGGAAAGATTTGCTTTCTTTTTTGGAATTCTTGTACTTACCAACTTTGGCCATTGCCTTCTTACTTTGGCTGATAGGTGTAGAAGTTGAGGCCATGAAATGTTTGGCTTTTGGGTTTGTAAATCCTCTAGGATGTTGTAGGGCTCTAGCTCCTTTCCCAATGGGAAGTCGTTGATACCAATTTCCCTTTGCCTTGATCTTTTCTTCTTGCTACTTTCAGCTTCTTCCATCTTTGAATTCTTCTTCTTGTCCCTTCTGGCTGAATTTGTTCCTTCACTTCTCATGTCTTCATCCTTATCATGTGCTCTTGTGCGTTTTTCTGCCAGCATAACATCAAATTTTAGAGTATGCTCATCTATTAACTCTTCTAGCTTGATGATGTTGACTCCTCTTTCTTCCTCCTCATGTGGGACGGGAGGTATATTTGCTGGTAGTGGTGGTCGACGAAGGATTTGTGAGCCTTGAGCTAGTTCTTGCTGCATAGTGAGAGGAGCAGTCTAGGGGGGTATATGTCTCCTGGAAGTCGCCTTGGATGTGGACAATTGTACATTCCATGGCCCATTTCATTGCAATTCCAACATCGCAAATATTGAGCTTGTCTTCGTTGATTGCGATTCCCTTCTTTTGGTTGTCATTGTTGAGGTAGGCCCTGTACTAGATTCAGAGTGAGGTTCTCAAGCTGTTGTGTTAGCCTTTGTAAAACCTCTTGTTGAGAGTTATCTCCTATTTGTGAAGATTGTGCAAGAGGGGCCCTAATTGGTGCTTCCATGTTTTGTGAAGACTCCCTCTCACTCACTTCATTCAAACCCTTTGCTCTATGTGCTTGGAAGTGTAGTTTTCTAAACTTGATGATGGCTACCTCACGTGCTTCTTCGAAGGTGGATGGGAATTTTAGCTCTACTTTAGACTTTAAAAGTGGATACAAGCCAACCATGAATCTCTATTTTATTAGAAATTTAGGTGCACCACCATGATTTTCTAATGTAGCCTCCCACCTACCCCATAGATTGACAAAGGTTGCTTCATAAGAGGGATAGTCTTCAAGTGATACCTGCTTATGTTTAATAAGACATTTCCATAGTCCTTCAGAAGTATCACCTTGCCCGAACTTGGAGAGGAAGCTTGTTTGCAGTCTCTCCCAGTTGGACTTGATTTGGGGTTGCAAGGTCTCATACCATGCTTTAGCTTCTGCTTTTAGAACCAACGGGAAGGCTCGTAGCTTTACTTCCTCTTCATCTCTCTCGGATATGAGATGTGCCATCTCCAAGTTGTCAAGAAACTCTTGCGCATCTTCCCCACTTCTTGCAAAGAACGTGGGAAAAGAACTTGACATTTTGTTTAGAATTTTTGAATTTTATTTTTTTAAAAAGAAACTTGTCTCTTACGGGCCGCACAAGATTGTTGACGCTATAAATCTGATTACATTAAAATGAAGATGTACACATCCATTGTAAATTTGTACTTTATCATAGGTATAATAAATGGATTAATTGAAGCATTGATTTCATTGAGGCGAGTGGATCCAAATATCCTCCTTATGATAGATTGAAACCTAAACTTAGTTGCAATGATTATATGAATGGATTTCCGAGCAATAGGCCTAAAAGGTTCATTGTTTTGGTCGTGATTCATGTGCTACTCCTCGTTGTTGGTTTGAAGACCTCGTTCCTTCATATGTCCCTTGAGAACCCCTTCGCCACTCCTTGTTCCTGCCTTTAAAACAAAATGAACACGTGAACATCAAAATAAGTTTCATAATTGATGATTGGAAGTATAATTGGATTGGGTGATGCCAGTATTTCTCTAAGTCTTTCTGCACCAAACATAAAAACAATGCGTTGCTGAAAAAAGACTCTTCTATCTATGTGAACATTTACTCTAATGTGTTGTGCAAAATGAAATGGATAGATGGTAACTTGGAAATATGTTCCTCAGTGGGGGCACCACTTTATGAGGGCGAGCTTTTTTAAATGGGGCCTCTAAACCCAAACCAATGGGCCTACCCTCACAAAATGTTCGTAAAGAGGTACGCACACTACTTGGGGCACCACCTTATTTTGGGAGTGGAGAAGGAAACCAATCAAAATAACATTTGCACTCACCCACTCAAGCAACACACTTTGAGAACCCTTACTCTATGTACACTTTGGACACTTGACACCATCAACGATTATGCAACCCAATGCCGTGCATCAAATGTAAATATGAAATTTGTGGAATAGCATTCACCTTCTCCCCATAAGAATACCCATGATACATCCAAACTCCTCCTCTCTCAAGCACTCATCAAAAAATCATGCGCACAAGACCTGCCTCTCAAACACACAAGAGAATCACCTACATTGAACTAACACACTTTGCATAGAGAGCTCATCTCCATCTATGCAATGCCGTGACAAATAAAATCACCATGAGAGGTAGCCACATGCATATGTAATGAAGCAAAAGAGAGTTGGAGTGAGAATTTTATTTAGACTAATTGAATAAGTGTAGAGAAACAAACCAATGGTAAATTGAGAGTAGAACACTTACTTGATTTCTCGCACACCTTTTAAGGGGTAGACAGACGCTGGCTAACCATCACGAATTGCGACACTTGATTGTTTGAAGATGATTTAATGATCATTAACATAACCATGAGAGAGATCATGATGTATTTACAAGTTATTGAGGTGCTACAATGATTTATTGGGTTGATGGAGTAAGAGATTGTAGAATAGAAAGAGTGGAGGATAGAGTTGCACTTCCTCCAAAGAGGAGGGTTAGGAGGGAGGATGTGAAAGAGGGAGAGTTGGGGGTTTCTCTACTATTGATCAAGAACAACATGAAGTTGAAAATATAGGTGTATGTCCTTGAGTCTCTCCAAGGGGGGCTATTTATAGTTGTGTAGGAGTGGGATTATGCTACACTTAATTAGGGTGAGTGATTAGCCCTAATTAAGTGTCCTTTGACCACTCATTGAATATTGGACATAAAAGGGACTATTTATTCACCAAAAATATCATTTTAGACCGTGAAGGCTCCATAGGGGTGCATAATGTAGGTGGGCCCCACCATGAGGCCCTACGGGTGGCTCCTGCGGGGTATCTCAACTTGTCTGTCTTGGCATTTAGAAAGCATCTTTAGGTTGGTCCCATCACATGCAAGTGACCTTGAACACTCATTGCTCTTCTAGAAGATGAGTAGGGGAAAAATAAGATCTCACCCTCTTGATTTACTTGATTTACAGCTCCCTTTTGCTGCGAATCTGACAGATTTACACTATTTTCACCATAACGTTTTACCTGTAGCTCGGAATGGCATGCTTCAAAAGGAAAATTTGACCTTCTCAACATGTTTGATATGAATTTGGACTATTCTTCACGCCCATGCACCAAGGAATTCGGTTTGGAAGGTCCACACTAGGCTAGGGAACCTTTTGCTTCCAAGTCTTCTTGTATGGGCCCTTTGCTTGTATGCATCCAAGGGGAATCATGCTTTTTCAAAAGGGTATGATGCTTAAACAAATAGAGGAGGGCCCAATATTATTTTCTTGTGAAAAGAATATACAATTTGAGTTTTTTTGAAAGGAGAAAAACTATATGTATATTCTTAAGAGATATTGGGCCACCTATGTAGGGGGCATAGAAGACTTGTAGAGATGGACCATAATCTTTGGTAAAGACAAGTGGAGAGTTGATTTTCCATGGTAATTTATCTATATGGGATGGAAGATGGATATATTATTTTTCTACTACTAATTCACAAGAGGTAAGAAATTTTGGGGGTAGATAGTTGGTTATTGTATGCTTAATTTTATTTACAAAGCAAAACAGAAAAGGGTGGTAATATAAATATATGACTAAGGTGACATTTTTGGGAAGAGTACAATGTATGTGTCGCGACAAAGGTTAAACGAAGAGGGGGAATTTACTCTAGATAACTTAATAGCGTAGAAAAATATATACACATATGAGGAAGAGGACTTTGAGTAGGCTAAAAAATGTTGCAAAAAGATGGTTACCATTTTATGCCATTCAACACATTGTGGTTCTTTTGACCCACGTGCACTAGCCATACTGTCATCTATGAGATTTTTGAATCTTTCACTCGACCATTGTAGGTTTCTCTCCAAATCACGTGTGTTGTCCAAGATATACACAACCCTATAAGGAAAGGATTGTTTAGATGGAAGTTTAAGTAAGATCCATGAGGGGTCGACCTCAAAATATGTAAGTGTAGCACGTGAGTTACAAAATGACATGTAGAATATTGACAAAAAGTTATAGTATCATGAAGAACAAGGGTTCTTTTATTTCATGGTGAAGTGTGTGTGTGTAGAGGGATTTTATAAATATCTTGAACATAGGTGCTATAGGTATTTTTGAAAGGTGGATCCCCGAAGGGAAGATCCTCCCTCTATTTGAAGACTGATAACATATGTAGTCCATGGAAGATCTATGATTCTGCTTTTTCTTTCATGATGTTGATCATCCATTGGATATACTTTCTTGCTTCTTATGGAAAATCAATGTTATTTGTACCACGTTTTAGTTGTGATATCAGCCAAGTATCACACAGTGTCAAGAAACGGCCCACGGGAGTAAACAACATAATTAATGTTGTACGTGGTGGAAATATCCTCCCAATTTTCACATGGATTTTCCTCATTGAGCACATTGAATTGCTCAAGCAACACATCTTAAATAATTTGATCTTGTTTCAATGGATTTATATGCTTAGGAATGTCTATTACATTTGATGTGTCCTTTGCTCCCTTAGACAAAATAATCATTCTAGTCTCTATTTTTGTTTGAATTTTCTCTACTTTAGCTTTGTTTAGACCACAAAAATATCTCAAAATTAGGGACCATGGTTTCTTACTCTCTCTCGCTCTCTCTCTCTCTCTCTCTCTCTCTCTCTCTCTCTCTCTCTCTCTCTAATTGCTCTATGATCTTAAACCATCAAGCATAAATAGGATCAAATTAAGTGACCACATGAGCTTGTTTGGTGATGAATGATGCACCAGTAGAAATCCTTGCCATTTTGAGAAATGATTGCAAAACCAAAAACAAATAAAATATAAGATTTTAAGTTGTTTTCTCACTATACATCCATGAGAGAGAAAGACAAAAAAACTTACATCCCAAGGTGTGAGATTCTATGCCTTCTTTTTCTTGAATGTTTGGATGTGATTGATATTTTTGAACCATGTTTTCTCTGAATCAAGAGTTAGAATCTATAATGGCACATTGAATGTAATAATTTCTTGAAAGCATCTAAAAAATTAAGTAACACGTAAATTTTATTTACACTTTTCAAGAAGTAAATTCTAAAATCAATCATTTATCGAATGGAGACATTTGATGATAACCAAAGTAGGTGTATCCTAGATCCCATAAGTCATTTAAGACAAGTTTTTCAAGGTAGTGCATCTTCAATCCTTTACAATTAGCCATTTGAAATACATTTTCAAGATTTTATGCATCTCATATCCATCACTTGGCCATTCTAACCAAGGCTTGAAAGGTGGGTGCATCAAAGATCCACCACTTGTCCATTCTAAGCAAACCTTGAAAGGCCATTCTAAGCAAGTCTTGATAGGTGGATACAATTGTTGGTTTATCCTAGATCCATCACATTGCATTTTCAAATAAAGCATGTAGGATAGGTAGATCCTAGATTCACTATTTTACCATCCTAACCAAGCCTTGGAAGGTTGGTGAATCCAAGATCCAACACTTGACCATTCAAATCAAGTTCCAAAAGGTGTGTGCAATGGGTGGTATCTTGTAAGTCCACCAACTTTCCATTTTAAACATGTGTGTGTGATATGTAGACCTTAGATCCACCACCTATACATTCTAACAAAGTCTTGAAGGTGGGTGCAATTAAGGTCCTCCAATTGGCCATTCTAACCAAGTCTTCAAGGTGGATTGGTTGGTTTCTCCTACGTCCACCATCTATCAATTATTAACAGCATCTGTAGGAAAGATAGACCATATATCCCCCACTTGGCCATTCTAACCAAGTATCGGTCGGTGGGTGCACACAAGATCCACCATTTGGCCATTCTAACCATGTATTAAAGTTAGAGTGTCTATAGATCCACCACTTGGCCATTCTAACCATGTATTAGTAGGAAGGTACATCCAAGATCCACCACTTTGCCATTCTAACCATGTCTTAAAGCTAGGTGCATTCAACACTTGGCCATCCTAACACTTGTAATTTTTACCAAACTTTGTGGTATGAGTAGACCCTAGATCCACTAATTCACCATTCTAACTAAGATTTGGAAAGTTGGTGCATCAAAGATCCACCACTTGGTCATTAAAACCAAAGCTTAAAATGTGAATGCAATTGTTGATGTCTTCTAGATCCACCACCTTGAAATTTCAAATAAAGTGTGTGAAATAGATAGACCTTAGAGTCTCCACTGGGCCATTCTAACCAGGTCCTAAAAGGTGAGTGCATCCAATATCCAACAATTGGCCATTCTAGCCAAGTTTTGCAATGGTTGGTGTCTCCTAGATCCACCACCCTGCAATTTCAAATAGAGTATGTGAAATAGGTAGAGCTTAGATTCCTTACTGGAACATTATAACCAAGTCATGGAATGTTGGACAGAGAGAGACTCACACACCCATGAAGTGCATGCAAACACTACCTATATCAACATAATGTCAATCAAGGACACAGATGACACGATAGGCACACGGAGGAAATCTCTTTAGCTTGTCAGGATGAGACCATCCTACACATACAACACTCTGGAAGGCCAACTAAACCACAATCAAGAACCTCACTGCTCTTAACTACACCCCCTAGCCACATACACACATACGAAAGGTAACTCACCTAATCATGCCAGATTCATACAAAACTTAAGGAACACCATCCCCTCACTAGGATACACCTGTTCCTAAGCTTCTACACTCTAAACCCGTCTGCGGAAAACGCGTAGGATGATAGAGCAGAATTTTGAAAGTGCCTGAAACTGAAATTTATGATTACCTATGCGTAGCTTATGTCACCACGATTCTATAGACTACTAGCACGCAGAAAACAAACATCATTTGATACACTTACGACCACAAATAGCTCGTAGATGCGTCGGCGTGTGCGCTTCGTCTCGCGTGGAATGTTTGGCGTTGTCGCGTAGCTCTCCTCGAGCCTACAACAATGGTGCAGTCGGATCTCCAATGTGTTGAGCGAGCCGGGCGTAGCAAGAGGATAAAGCTCACGCTCACTCTCTTTCTCTCTCTCACACAGTAGACGGCAGCGCTAAAGTTTTGATTATGATAAAAAGTCCTCTTTAAAAAATGACCTAGGTACCTTATATACTAACGCTACCTTAGGTTTAACCAAAAATGGGGTTGAAAGGGTCAAATGGCTTTGTATTTACAATTTGAAAGTGCCATTGCACCCCGGCTTCTAAAACTGGAATAACTACTCATTACAAATGACGTTTATAGCCATAATCCGCAGCATTTCATAACTCGCAAAAGATAAGACTTTGGTACGAAACTTGAGTTATGTTGTGTTGTTGACCCAGCGGTCAACATCCCCCCCTTCCGCATTCATGTCGTCCTCGACGTGACCTGATTGTCGATGGCGATGTGGTCTTTGCTGTCGTTTTGTTGTTGGAAAGAAAGTGAGAGGCGGAAGTGAAAAAATAGACCCGGTGGCCTCTACACCAAGACTATGCACAATGGCCTCATCATGGGGAATACACAATAGGGGCACCACCTAGCAAGATATGCGGCTAGGACGCATACATATTCACAATGAAGCATGCATGGAAAACAATTTCAAGATCCATGCCCAAATGTGGAATGGGGTGGTCGGAGAATAAGGTGAGAGGAGTGGTGAATGAGTGAGAATGGGCTTGCTACTTGTGCATGTTAGTAAGGAAGATAATGAGGTAGGGGGAAACTTGTGAGTATGCTCACTTATCATACAAGAGGTGGCGAGTCCGCACACCTCAAGATGGAAGTAGCAAGATGATAGGAATATGAGAGGGAGAGAGAGAGTGTGTGTGTGTATGGTGGAGAATCCACACACCTTTACATAAGCAGAAAAAAAAAAAAGTCAAGGAACAAGCATATACCATACTCACAATGAGATGTATCCAAAGCGACACAAAGTATGGCACCAAGATGGAGTGTGTTGATTTCTTGCAAAAGATGAATACAATAGGTAGCGTATGGCAGGAAAATGAGAAGGGGACAAGATCGTAGGAGGCATAATGGAGAGATGGGAGTTGATGGCGAGGAATATCATGAGTGTTTCCACCCTTCTTCTTCTTGAAATTGTGCCTTCAACCCTTAATTACAAGTGGTGTGGAGGTGTGGTGCTCATCTTTTGTGCATGGTGATGGTGATGATGATGGTGTTGTGATTATGTGATTAGGGTTCATGCTACAAGCATGTAGCACAAGAGTGTGTATGGATAGGTGTGTGTGTGTGTGTGTTCTCTCTTCTCCCAAGTGAGCTCTCATGGCCTCCTTATATAGGGAAGGAGGGAAGGATTTAGCAATATTTCTATTTGAGGTGAGTGTCCCACTTTGGTGACTAGGAAAATGGGGTGCATGTGACTGTGGCTCCCATCTTATCTCCTCATTATTTAAAATACCAGAGTCAATAGAGAGAGAAGAGAGAATGTGGGTAGGATGTGGAGGATAGGAAATATTTACAATAGTCTAGCTTTGGATAGACATAAGCTTATTAGGGAGAGAAGAGAGAGGTAAGAAAATTATAAGAGAGGTTGTCGAAGGTGGATATTTGTTGATGAGGATGGATTCTCCAAAAATGGTGATAGAATTACTCTAGACTAGCCAAGACCTCATTAAAAGAGCCTTGTCTCTTGTAATCATGCTTGAAGACTTGTAGAACCATAGCCATTCTAGAAGGAAGAAGAGTGGGGATGGCCTGTGTCACCATTACACGAGAAAACTGGGGTCCACTACAAAAATCATATCTCCGTGTTCATAACTCCAAAAATTCTGAAAAAAATTGAGCTAAAAGTTGAGATCACGAGCTACATCTTTCATGTCGAATGCTCCTTCAGATTCGGGGTTCTTCTTTACTTAAAAAATTCAGCCAAATAATGTATTATTTGTGGCTGCAAAAGTCTTTTGGTGGTCCCCTTTGAGTGGACTTCTCTCTTGCCTTCAAGTGTAAGCTCCTTCATGTGTATGAAAACATGACCTAGAGTGTTGAAAAGATTGGCAATCATCTAGATGGAGGTATTATTGAAATTTGAAAGTGGGGTTGAGGTTTGAAAATGAAAACTAGTGAATAAAATATTTGGTAGAGTGGAATAATATACATACATGAAAAAAATATATTAGAAAATACTAGAATATATATATTTAATATTTTTAAGGTCAAAAGAGAGATCAACAAAGAAAGCTTACTTATTATGCTACATCGTGATTGATTAGCATAAGTATTATTTATTTAATAAAGGCTAAAACGTTTGTGAAAAAGGAAGAAAAAAATCAAAAGTAACTTATATAATGGGAAATATTTTGATAAAAGGGCAAAAATATATGGGGGGGTTCCCATGCATGGAAAAGCTTTCCTCAAAAGTATAGACTATAGCCTTTGCAGTAGCTTGTCTTGTTTGTCCAATCCGATGTACATAGTCTTCACATGATTCAGGAAAATCATAAGTGATGACGAACTTTATGTCTTTCACATCCACGCTCCGAGCTGCAGCATCTGTTTTTGTCATTATAGGTCTAGTGCCAGATCTAAATTCAAAAAGAACCCAATGTCGTTTAACTTGACTCTTATCATCATGGATAGAGAAAGCTCCATCCATCATTTTCTCCAGCAAATCTGTGAATTCAGAGTATTTGTGATTCTTAGAAACAAATTCTACAATCTGTAGAATTGAGTGATTGGCTTTCTGATCTTGTGAGCCAATGACAACTTTGTAAGGATTTTGTAGAAATTGTATGGCTAAACCCTTAACTTCTTTAGGCCAAGTTGCACTCCAATGCAAAGTCTGTTTGTCAGGCTGAATCTAGGACTTAGTTATTCTAATTTGAGGTTCAAAACCCTCCCGAGCATTCGATGCGCATTATCAAGGACAAGCTTTTGAGATCCTCTGATTACCCTTATGTCTTCTCTTTGTCATTGAGGACTTCTTTGTTCCTATGCAATCATGTTGTTAGTGTTGTCTGCAGCTTTGTCATTGTAGGCCATTCTTCGACTCGCCATTGAGGAGAAGTATGCTATGATCAGAAATTGGTGCTCCAATTCATTTGTCAATTGATTTGAGTAGCATTTCCTTACTGTTGATGTAGAAGGAATATGTACAAAAGGATGGTGATAGGTGTCTAAAACCTGGATGACCAAAGGGAAAAAAAACCCGGTGGGAAAAAAATGCCTTTGGTATACGCTCTTATTGGATTTGAGCCGTTGAACGTGAAGTACATATTCATGAAAGGTGAGTGCTTGGGTGAAACACGGAAAGAGTGCCTGATGCAAGTGCCGATCATGGGACACTCTTTATGCATATGAGAAATTTGTCATCAAAAGCATGCAATGTGAAAGAAGGAGATGATGGGTGTTTCAAGGAATAAATGTAGTACATGTGACATCAAACGATGTCTCAATAGCTTCCACCTTTACAAGAAGGGTTGTCGATGTAGAAGTTTCTCCACTCGTATCTCACTGTGCTCAGTACGTGAGTGTCTTTTGGACCTTCTCCTTCACTTCACCAGACTTAAGTACTTAGACTTCGACTCTTTTGCTCACGTATACCAGCATGAGCGACACAACGTAATTATTCTCAACTCTTCCAACTTGAGCAGTACGTAGAATAGCTAAGACGCTTAGACCACAGAGAATATTACTTGAAGCTTTGGGACTAACACCTCACTCATTTTGTGGCTTAGCTACTCGACTCTGATTTTTATGACTTGTAGGTTGCATGATGACACTACTTTGTGACAAGTTCTTCGGCTGTTGTAGTGGCTACTGAGACATACTTCGTGAAGTTTCATCGTTTTCCTGTACCTTCTTCTCTTTGTAGTGCTCAGGCCTCTCGTCAGCCTTTTCTTCATGTGGATTATGGATTTTTTTATTTTTTTCTTAATAATAAACAAAGAAAATCTTAAAACAACTCAACAAAAGAAAAATCTTTCAAATAGAAATCTAAATGCTATGTACACTATACACATGTCCCTAGGGGCTCATATATAGATTTTGTCCCCATACTCCTCTGTAACACTACTATGAGGGCATATACTCTAAATTTCGTCAAAAAATTATCACAATAAAACGCAAAATTTCAATGCATCTCACAAAACATTGCCCTCTAATAGTCATAATGTTAGGTCCGCATTCAGAATGCCTCCCCCCTTCCTATTTGGAGTCGCAAAGGGTATGTGTTGTGCTTGGGCAATTAAAAGTTGTGCCTATGCAGGCCTTGTAATGTAGCCCTATTATGCATACACAGTCAATGCATGGAAAAGATTTATGTTGTGCAAGATGTGGGTATAAGCAATTTGCTTATTGGCATTTGTTGGCGAGGCTTCCTATTTTAAGCAATGTAATGGTCTTTGAAGCTCCTGTATTGTTGCTTGATTGAAGCGACTTTCTCTCTTCTAACTGTATTGTAATCGTAGGAAGAATTGTAAGAATTCAAACGGCGATGCACTGACAACAGTTTTGTTGTTCTTATTTGGGACCCAATTCTTTGCGATTATTGGCTGTTTTGTTGCTGACGCTCGTTTGGGAACCCATACTTGCACGTGCTTTGTTTGTGTTTGAAGAGACTTCTTTGGGATCCACCTTTTTGTTGTGTGAGTCGACAATGGACTTTGCTTCAGCTCTTGTACGCTTGGTTGGGGACGGGGTTTAGGCTTTGAAAGTTGATATTGTGGTTGTTTTGGAATCCAAATGAATTCCTGACTTTTTTGTGCTTGAATCAACTTCTTTGGAGCCCAAACATGAGTTGTGAAAGCTTGCGAATTTGTGATATTCTTACCCGTTCGTGCACGCTTTCCTTGTTTTTGTTTTGGTGTTGGATCTTGTGATTTGTCATTAGAGATCTTTGTCTCCTTGATCCATATCTATTTTTGGCCGATCTGGCTTTTTGGTATCCAGATTTGTCGAGCTTTTTGGTTTTGACTTGTTGTCCTGTTCTTTTGACTTGTCATAGTTGTTGCTGAAGAGGTTGGTGATAGTGATGGCTTGAGTTGATGATAGGGGATGTCGTAAGATTCATCACTATCGCTACTATCCTCAGCAAGGTTGACTTCTTGTACTTTCCCTTGATTTTTTGGCTGGTAGTGGAAAGTTACTGTCTGTTTTCTCGTGGGTGGTAGTTTCTTGGAGGACTTTTCTAGCCCATTGATTAGAGCATTGTTAGCTTGTTGCTTTGGTCGTATTCCTCCTAGCTGAGTCTTTGCATCCTTACTAGGAGCCATGTATGAGGATGCTTGTGTTGGATGTGTCTTCACCGAGGACTTTGGAATCCACTTTTGATGCAATTTATTCATGTAGCGATGACATTGATTCCTGGGTCGTTGATCCTCTTGAAGCTCGAAGTGTTCTACAGAGTCATAGAACTCGTCGTCTTCTTCATCTTTTGATTCTCCACATTTCTTTGTTTTCTCCTTATTTCGAGAGCTTGTTGATGTCTGGACCTCTTCGTTTTCCTGGATTACACTCACTGGAAAATAAGGAATGACATCATAGCCATTTTCATCACAAAACTTTGTTGTGGGAGCATCCTCCACGGCGCACACATCCAGAGTAGCCAAGATGTGTTCCCATCCAAAAGGCTCTAACTCTTCTTCAGGAAATGGTTCTGGGATATAGTCCCTATCCTCTATAACTCGCTCTAGGATACATTCCTCCCGTTTCAAGCTACCACATTGTGAAGCTCCACACATCCACAGTTCTTTAGGCTTACCTAACCAAGATGGAAGTTCTGATCCTGCTACTGTGGAGGAATCAAACTCTTCAACCGGTGTTCTCGTCACATCCCTATAACTATGGTCCCTCAAGTTTATCTTTGTTATGGTTTCTATATGTCTCAGGTATATATGGTCATAGCCCCAATATTGGACCATTTTCAATTGTCGCATGAATGGTCTTCCCAGAATGATGTCATAGTTGTTCTTCTTGCCAAATTCAACAACAGCAAAAGTGTGTTCATATTCAGTGCCACAAGAAGTAACAAGTACTTTTTCTAGCAGTCCTAGGGGCTTTTCCTTGTGTCCATCTGCAAGCTACAGGGTCATTTGTGTGGATATCAAGGCAGGTTTTCCCCATTTTTTCCAAACCTCTTTGGTTGCAATGGCCACACCAGCTCCACTGTCAAGGATTGCCATGGTTTTTAAATTATTGAATTCCATAGGAAGGGTGGTGTTTCCATCTTCTCCCTCGTAATACTCGCCTACCTTGTTTAATGGCATTGGCCTAGTATTTAGTTGAGTCATTTCAAGCTCTTTGATGCCTTCCTCGATTTGAGTCATTGGGGTTTTTACACCAAATTTCTCTAGACATTTACCCACATTATCCCACATGTTTGATCTTATTCTGAGCAACTCGGCTAACATTATTGTACAGGTGACTGGGGTAGATAGAATATCTACTAGCCCCTTTGAATCGATGGCCTTGTTGGGAGACAGTCTCTGTGATGGGACTGCAACCACATCTGACTTGGTCTCGTACTCTCCCATGTAGGACGGTAGTGTTCTTAGCGAATGGGGTTGGCTATCCATAGATTGTACAGATCCTTTGTCGCCCCAATACGATCGCACGTCAGATTCATTTGAGATCCAGTCTCAAATTCCTCTATTGGTGGTAGAAACACTCCTTGTTCATCACCAGTCTTGTCTACTCGCCTTCTTAGGTCATCGGCTTCATTGACCTCTCTGACTTGTTTCCACAATTCTTCAAGACCATATATCTCTTTACAATCCTCAGGTATAGCTTAGTGAAATCCCTCGGAAGAGTTATCCGTGGTATTCAGTACTATCCTTGGTTCTAATGATGGGTCTTTGAGGTTTGGTCTGTGCTCATGACTAGAATTTGGCTCTTTTAGTTCTTGGCTTGGTGGGATTACTTGTGTAGGAATGACACGGATCACATCCTCAGGTTTTGCAACTGGTGGTTCTAGTAAAGCTTGGGCTGTTTGAATCATGTTCTAGCATATTTCAAACCTTTGCTTTTCTAGTTCTGCATAGGGATATGTCATCCACCTGTGTTCTTGGGTTTGGTTGTTTTTGAGCCTCACATCATAGGCTTTCAAGAGGGCATCTAATGTCTCATTAACCTTCTCTACCAACACAGATCCTCCTGAACTAGCACTTCTCGGTTTCTCATCCGTGGATGGTTCTTCTAGAGGTTTAACCATCTATGTAAGAGGAGGTGCCTCCTTTTCCTCATGTTGTTTTATCTTCTCCTCAGCTTCGGTAAGCTTCTCAGCTAGTGATTTTTGCTCTCGTTCCCTGCGTGCTTTCATTCTAGTCTTTCTAGCTTTCCAACTATTTCGTTTGCTCTTGGTTTTCTGACTAGGTGCGTCTGTCTTTGGTCCATCATCTGTCTTTGGACTCGTGTCACTTTCCGTGTTCTTTGTCTCTAGATTCTCATCAGCTTTCTTTTGAGCTTGTGCTCTCGTAACTACTTGAACTGGTACAACATTTTTATTTTCTGAGCTACTAGGGATCTGAACAATCCCTAATGCATTTGTCATGATTTTCCTGATTTGGTTTGGGTTTTTCGGGCAATCGGGGATCAAGTGAGTGATGCCACACTCAAGACAATAGGCATTTACTTCAGTGATCTCCGTATGAGGACATTGTTTGACCAAGTGGTTGTCACGACTTTTGTGACAATCTGTCTCTGGTTGAGGAGATTCTTTTAGCATTTCCTCTTGACTATAAGCAAGCTTTGACCTAGATAAGCCATTATTTGCAATGAATCGCAATGTCCTTTCTTCCATTTCATACCTTCTTTCTTTTGACCGAAACCTAGGAGGTGGAGGTTGTACCGGCCTCACCACTCCATGTGTTTCTCTCACATTTTGTTGCTCCGAAGGGTAGTACTCACTTTGGTTGCTATACCACATTGTAGTTGGTACTGGCGTTGGTTTATTTGATGCTTCCATCATTGGCATGTATCTCATGTCTACCAGCATTCTAGCACCTGGCAGTGGAGGTTGTTGTCCTAAGACAAGCTGTGGCCTTAAAACTCCTACTGGTCCTGGCGCATTCCCCATAATGTATCTAGGTGGAGTAGGTGCTTCTGGAACATGTTGTACATACCTCTCCCTAGCATTTTCCATGCTATAATATCACTCTTCCCCCGTATGGTTCATCCATTTTCTCTCAATTTCACACCACTTCAGCTCTCCCGAATCAGACCTTACAAGAGGAATCAACCTCTTGACCAAGTCGTCGATAAGTTTTTCTTGATCAATAGGTGCCGTTGGCTTGGCAATGGACTCACTTATCTGTGAAACACTGTGCTGAGAGGATGTGTCATCTCCTTGACTCTTTAAGTTCTTTTCTTTGTATGCCTCACAGTTATCCACTAGATAAAGATCTTCTTTGATCAACTTGTTTAGCGTCATCCTCCTCATCATATGCAAATCCTTCTGAAGGCCCGCATGTCTAATTCCCTGGATAAAGATCAGCATCAATCGTGCTTGCGTAGGTAATTCCGCTCTCGGACAGAGCTTAACATATCTCTTGAGCGGTAATGATGCTTTGCGTATTGATTCATCCTCTTTCTGTTTGAATCTATGGATTTGCGAGACCCTGTTGTGAGCAATGCCTTTTGGCGAGAATTCTTCAATAAACTCCTCAAACAGCTCATCTAGGGTCTCAAAATCCCATTTTTCCACCGAGTCGAACCATGTAGCTGCATCATCTTCTAGAGTCAATCCAAATCCCGCAAACTGTGTCGCAAAATCTGAAACTTCCTCTGCTCTAATCACTCTTCTAAAAGCCGTTACGTGATCTCTCGAATCTTTATCTCCGGAGTATTTTCTGTTTACCCATTTCTAGACTTGGGATGGTCTAACTCGTCGATTGTCTACAAGTCTAACCAGAGACTCTCCCAATCCTTCTCTCGTTATCTCTCTTGAAGGGAATCCTGGTGGCTCTCTTCTTGGAATTCCTATAGGAATTCTCGTATTTGGTGGAGGCATTTGTGGTCCTTCACTGACCAAATATCCACCTCTTTCTAGTACAGTCTGTGGATTTGTGCTTTCTACAACTCTGTATTCTCGTCCATACTTGTCGACAACTATAGATCTCCATTGACAATTGACTCCGTATGTGTAGACATATAAGAGCTTGTAATACGTTATCTCTTCTAGGTATGGATCTGAGCACCTATAAAGATTGACCTCATTGTCTTCAATGTATCTATATAGTCCTTCACTCTCATGACCAATCATCCAAACTCTCTCAACAAGATGGATCTTTATCAATTGCAAGTTTGGAAGATCCATTGTGAGAGGATATTCCTCTATCGTCGGGATCTCCAAGCTACTGTAAGCTGCGTTTGAATCTAGGGTAGACATGATTTCTGGGCTTAGGAGCTTTTGCTTGGTTCAAGTAGACTTAGTCCACTGTGTTCAAGTTCTTTGGTTAGGGAAAAGTCGAAACTATGTCCAAAACTGCAACCGTTTCGTCACAATTCTCGCAAATTGTCGCTTTCAGACACCCCTAACTTGCGGATGAATTTTGAGGCCTCAAACGACGTTTTTTTCAAAGTTGACCTAAACGGTTTCCGATGGCATGCATTTAGTTCAAGTTTTGCTCTAAGATCTGTAGAGTCGCTCTCAGGCTACGTTTTGATATAAAAACTTTTCCGATCCGATACCGTTTGTGAAAGTTATGGCCAAAACAGTGAAATGCACTTTAGAATGGTCAAAATGAGTCCAAATTCAATTTTAAAAGAACATTTGGGATCTTTGTGACACTGTGAACACTCCTGTATGGTCAAAAGTACAGTTGGACCCTAAAACTCGCTTAGAGACATCCTACGCGTAGGATGTCTATATGCTCAGAATTTAACAAAATTTGGTCCAGAGACTCCCCTTAAGTCCAACAACACAATGGTATGCTCATAATTTCATTTGGACCTAAAAATGGCCTTGAGACATCCTACGTGTAGGATGTTTTTTTGCTCAGAATGACTTGAAATTTTCACCCCAGCTTCTCCTTGATGTGTTGATCACAGTGGTGTGCTCATAGGTTGGGTTGGAGTCCTAAATCAAGCTGGAGACATCCTACGCATAGGATGTCTAACTGCTCAGATTTTGTCCAAACTTGATCCCAAGATTCTCCTAGTGCTCAGCAACTCAATGGTATACTCAAAATTGAATTTGGATGCAAATAGGTCAAGATTTAGGCTGCAAGAGCTTCTAGTGCACTCCAAGAGTAGGATGTCTGACCATTCTTGTCTTTGGTTGGTAAAGAGGCCAAACAAGGTCCAAATTCACTTTTGAAAAAAGTTCTAGAATCCTTGAGACACTTAGTACCTCCCTATATGGCCAAAGTAGAATTTTGACCACTTTATGACCCTGGAGACATCCTACACGTAGGATGTATTTTTGCTCTGTTTCAACTCAAAGTTGCACTGTAGCTTCCCCTTGATGTGATAAACTCACAGCTATTTTTACTTTTTGATTCTGACACCTATAGGTTGGTCAAATGATCAAGAATCTGTTCCAAAAGCCTGATGTCTATTCTGATGAACTCCTAAGTCAAATCAACTTCAAATTGGACCAAAATTGACTAGGAGGCTTATCTAAGGCTATATGACAGCATGGTATGTCCACAGTTTGAATTTGGCCTCTAAATCATGCCTTAGACATCCTATGCGTAGGATGTCTAACTGCTCACAATTACCCCAAATTTGAATCACAGACTCTCCTTAAGGTGCTGATCACTGTGGTATGCTCAGAATTTTGTTTAGAGTCCAAAATCACACAGAACACATCCTACGCGTAGGATGTCTTTTTGGCCTGTTTGACCCCAGACTTGTCCCACAGCTTCCCCTTGATGTCAGTAACCCAATGGTATGCTTAGATTTTGGTTTGGATTTCAAAAGTCCCAAATTTTAGCTGTTCTTGCCTTTTGTATGTCCAAAAACGCTAAAGTATGTTCAATCTTCACTTTCACTGACCCAAATGAGATGAAATTTATCACATGCACTCAAAACATCATGTATAACATGCACATGAAGTCACCCTATGGTTTGGTCTCAAAATTAGGCCTTGGACACAATTTGGGTAGGATGTCTGGCAATTCTCGTCTTTTGTCTTTGATTTGTCAAATTTGGTCAAATTTCCACTTTCCAGGTGAAAATAGGGTAAAACCTACCTTCTTAACACACTGGTAACCTCAGATTTTCAAAATTTCCACCAGATCACCCTGTAGACATCCTACGCGTAGGATGTCTACTGCTGATTTTTTGACACTGAAGTGTCCTTGATGCTTCCTTATGCTCTCAGCAAGTGCAAGTATGCTTCACAATTGCAAAAACATGCAAACATCACTCAATTTTAAGACTTTTATGAAATTTTACCTTTTCTGACACCGCCTTTTGGCTTTTGGTCAACAAAAATAGGGAAAAACACTCAAGTCAATATGTTACTAGGGTAAAACCTACCCTCTGAACCCACTGGTGCAGTCAGAATTTTCAAATTTGGTCTCCAGAACCCCCTTGAGACATCCTACGCATAGGATGTCTATGTTTACAGAATTGCAGGTTTTCTTCACAGAACCCTTGCAAATGCTCTTTTATATGCACAGCATCAGTCGGCCATACAAAAATATCCACAAAAGCTTGTTTAATGCATTGTTACCCTCAAAAGCACACTTTTCCATGATTTCAAATGCAATCAAGCACGTTAGCAAATAATTCAGTGCTGAATAGCTCTAGATCTGAATCGGATCACTTACCTAAAGCTACTCCTACAAATCATATGGGGTTTTGCATCTATGAGTAGAAAAACGCTTCACTGCCACACACGGACTAGTAAACGCTTTTATCACCTCACAAATCACTCGACCACCAACAACTACTCTAATCCACAGATCCTAACTAAACCTATCTAGTCGCAGATCCTCGGCAAGACACATGCTTCCTGGCTATCCACTTGATCGCGGAATATCCTCTTCCGGATCCACTTAAGAAAAATGCTTTCTTTAGCCGAAACTAAATCAAGCAACCATCACACGAGTGTTAGTAGGAAACCTACTTAGGTCCTTGTGTCCCCGGCAGCGGCGCCAATGTTGGACGGAGAGAGACTCACACACCCATGAAGTGCATGCAAACACTACCTAGATCAACATAATGTCAATCGAGGACACATATGACACGATAGACACACGGAGGAAATCTCTTTAGCTTGTCAGGCTGAGACCATCCTACACATACAACACTCTGGAAGGCCAACTAAAGCACAATCAAGAACCTCACTGCTCTCAACTACACCCCCTAGCCACATACACACATACGGAAGGTAACTCACCTAATCATGCCAGATTCATACGAAACTTAAGGAACACCATCCCCTCACTAGGATACACCTGTCCCTAAGCTTCTACACTCAAAACCCTCACTCTAAACCCGTTTGTGGAAAACGCGTAGGATGACAGAGCAGAATTTTAAAAGTGCTCGAAACTGAAATTTATGAGTACCTATGCGTAGCTTATGTCGCCACGATTCTATAGACTACTAGCACGCATAAAACAGACATCGTTTGATACACTTACGGCCACAAATAGCTCATAGATGCGTCGGCGTGTGCGCTTCGTCTCGCGTGGAATGCTTGGCGTTGTCGCGTAGCTCTCCTCGAGCCTACAACAATGGTGCAGTCGGATCTCCAATGTGTTGAGCGAGCCGGGCGTAGCGAGAGGATAACGCTCACACTCACTCTCTTTCTCTCTCACACATAGTAGACGACAGCGCTAAAGTTTTGATTATGATAAAAAGTCCTCTTTACAAAATGACCTAGGTACCTTATATACTAAGGCTACCTTAGGTTTAACCAAAAATGGGGTTGAAAGGGTCAAATGGCTTGGTATTTACAATCTGGAAGTGCCATTGCACCCCGGCTTCTGAAACTAGAATAACTACTCATTACAAATGACATTTATAGCCATAATCCGCAGCATTTCATAACTCGCAAAAGATAAGACTTCGGTACGAAACTTGAGTTATGTTGTGTTGTTGACCCAACGTTCAACATGGAAGTGAGTGCATCCAAGATCCAACACTTGCCCTTTCTAGCTAAGTCTTGGAAGGTGGATGGAATGGTTGGTGCCTTCTTAACACTAGACTGGTAACCTAACAGGACATAAAAGTGTCCTTTCAGGGTTTTGGAAAAAATTTCCAAAACCATAGTAGATCCACTCATTTTGAAAAATCCTTTCATGATCTTATAGTTCAAGGACTACTACTTATGGAAAAAATGAGAAACTTGTAAGATTTCTCATCCCTTGGTCACTACAAGGCTCCAAAGATGATGGACTAGTGCATTTTGCCCAAAACAACAATTTCTTACGGTTGATTGCATATAAATAAGAGTGGGGATTTTTGTAGGACATGAGATAAAATGCCCTATTACCTTCAATGGGTTGGTGATCAAAATATATGGTTTCTTTTACCTCACTAATGTTTTTTTGGGCAAAAAAATGGGTACAAAAAAGTTGCATTTTTGCCATTTTGCGGACCTATCATCAAAGTTTTTATAGTCACGCTCAATACAGATACTATATACATGTTTTCTTAGTTCCATTTGGGCCTTTGGATTCAAAAGGAGCCGTGGAGCATGTCAAAAGGATAATGGATCTCTTACTAAGTGGAAGCTTGGGGGCAATGATAAAGTGCTAAATACAACAAACATGAAAAAATTGGGTTTAGCATTATGGCCTCTAGAAACCCATAGAAACTACTCAATATCTAGAAATTTTTTTAGTTTATGAATAGATATGGTTACTACCTACAAAATACACACAATTGGCCTGAGAAACTAGCACTTCTCTTAGAAGGTAGTAACCTATTCATAAACTAAAAAATTGTGTGTATTTCTCAGGCTACTCTAAAATGTCTCATATTCTTTATCAATCAAAAAACTCAACCATCATCATATACTATGCTATATAGCGTATTAGGTCCCCCAAAACTCAAGAAAGATTAGATTTATGTTATACATTACACTTACACAATCAAAATTCAATTTGGATATGAAGAAATCCACCAAAAAAAGCATAAAAGTGCTAATTTTGCCCAAAAAACAGGATTATGCAATCCTTGTGCGTTGGTCATAACTTTCAATTTTAACACTTAGCTCTCCCTACAAGAATCAAAACATGTTGAGAACTATGAATTCTTATCCTCCAACAATCTACACCTCACAAACATGAAGTTTAGAGTGGTACAGTTGCAAAAAATTGAAAAAAAGCCAAAAACAGGACCCGTTTTTTCACACAGTGTACGTTCAAAAATGTTGTACAAGAGTAAGGTTAATGGTGAAATCGATGCTCCAAAAAAAAAATTCAAGTTTTTTTCAGCTCATAAGGAAACTTTGTGGATATATAGCACCTAGTAATTCATTTTCATACTCTTCAAATAGTTCAAGCAAAATGGTCACTTAACAAGACACAAAAGTGTCCTAGGACATAAAAGTGTCCTGTTTTACCATTCTAGTGTCAATCCTCCAATTTCCAATTTTAAAGAAATTGTGTGAGAAAGATATACCATAGATCCATCACCAAGTCATTCTAGCTAATTCTTGAAGGTGGCTACATCCAAGATCCATCACTTGACCATTCTAACCACTCCTGGCAAGGTGGATGCAATGGTTGGTAGCTCCTACATCTAGCACCTTTCGATTTTAAACAAAGTATGTACAATAGGTAGACCATAGGTTCAAAACTTAACTATTCTAACCAAGTCTTGAAAGGTGGATGTAATGGTTGAAATATCCTAGATCCACCACCTTGAAATTTTAAACAAAGTGTGTGGGATAGGTAAACCCAAGATCCACCACTTGGCTATTCTCACCAAGTCTTGAAGGTGGGTGAGTGGTGGGTGCATCCAAAACCCACCACTCACCCATTCCTAGGAGAGGGGTGAATTGGGGGGTTCACTGTTTAGTACCCCTCTATATAACGTGTGCTCGTGGGGTATTAGAAAAACCCCTCCTTTAACATGTCTGGATGAATAAAATGACCCCTTATTTTAGGGATTTTTCCAAAATTACATATAAAACCCCCTTATTTTAATGTATCTATGTTAATTGCCTAATTTTTTTTCATTTTAAAAGCCCTCCTATTGAACTCACATTATACATTAACATGATTACATAGTGCACCCCCCGAGGGTGAATCCAAGATCCACCACTTGGCCAATTTAACCATGTCTTTAAGCTGGGTGTATTCAATAATTGGCCATCCTAACACTTGGAATTTTAAATAGAGTTTGTGAGATGATTAGATCTTAGTTCCACCACTTGGCCAAAATGTGGATGCAATCATCGGTGTCTCTTAGATCCACTACCTTGAAATTTTAAATAAAGTGTGTGAAAAGGGTAGATGCTCTTAAGATCCAACACTTGGCCATTCTAAGAAAGTCTTAGAAGGTGAGTGCATGCAAGAATAATGCTTAGCTATTCTTACCAAGTTTTGGAAGGTAGATGCAGTGGTTGGTGTCTCCTAGATCTACCACCTTCCAATTTTAAACCGAGTATGTGGGATAGGTAGACTTTAGATCCACCACCTAGCCATTCTAACCATGTTTTGAATGTGGTTGCATCCAAGATCCACCACTTGGACATTGTAGCGAAGTCTTGCAAAGTGGACGCAATTGTTGGTTTCTCCAATATCTAGCACCTTGCAATTTTAAACAAAGTATGTGGGATATGTAAGCATGAGATCCACCACTTGACCATTCTCACCAAGTCTTCAAGGTGGGTGCATCCAACTTCCACCACTCACCTATTATAATCAAGTCTTGGGAGATGGGTGCCTCCAAGATCCACTACTTGGCCATTCTAACCAAGTATTGGTAGGTGGGTGGATCACATTCTAATGATGTATTGAATCAAGTCCTATGGGATGATTCCATCCAAGATTCTAAACAAGTTTTGAAAGGTGGATGCAATGGTTGGTGTCTCCTAAATCTACTAACTTTTTATTTTAAACAAAGTGTGTGGGATAGTCCACCATTTGGACACTAACCATGCCTTGAAAGATGGATGCATCCAAGATTCACCAATTGGCCATCCTAACCAAGTCTTGCAAGGTGGATGCAATGGTTGGTCTCTCCTACAACCCAAATCTTGAAATTTTAAACAAAGTGTGTGGGATAACTAGACCATAGATACACCACTTGACCATTCTGACCAAGTTTATAAGATGAGTGATCCAAGATCCACCAATTTTCCATTCTAACCAAGTCTTGAAAGATGGATGCAATGGTTGATGTCTCTTAGATTCACCACTTGGAAATTCTAACCACTTTTTGGAGGTGGGTGCATTCAACATCCACCATTTACCCATTTTTAGCAGTCTTGGGAGGTAGTTTGCAATGGTGGGTTTCTCTTATATCCACCAACTTGTAGTTTTTAAAAACATGTGTCATAAAATTTAATATCTAACCAACCCAAATTCTTTTCTCATATTAAACTGATCATTTAATTTGGGAGAATAAACAGTAACAAGGGTTGGAATATAGACATGTGCTTTTAGATCTATCTAAACATAGGGCCGATGATAAAGGGGTCCAAATGAGAGATGGTTTGTCAAATAGAAAGGCTAGCTAATGGAGCTTAAAGACCTTAGGGTTAGCCTCATTAAAGACCTCCAAGGTTAGTGTTAAGAAGTCCTTTGACCTTAGGTAAACTAGGGTTGAGCTTGAGGTGGGAACCCGGCCCAAGCTTGAGGTGCTTGTTGTGCTTGATGACTAAGGTGCTTGAGGTGCTTGTCATGCTTGATGGCTAAGGTGCTTGAGGTGCTTGTCGTGCTTGCTGACTAAGGTGCTTGAGGTGCTTGTCATGCTTGCCAACTAGGGAGCTTGAGGTGCTTGTGGGACCACCACCCAAGCTTGAGGTGCTTTGTCATGCTTGCTGACTAAGGTTCTTGAGGGTAAGGTGTGCAAAAGTCAACATCTATCCCTATAAGGAGGGTGTGAGCCCTAGAAGAGGGGGATGAGAGAGAACACACACATACTGTAATGTCTATTTCCCACAGAGGAGCAATAAGCATTACAGGAATGATTACCCTCACACTGCCTTACATTATATAAACATCAAAACACAGGAAGGAAGAACAGAAGACAAGTTACAGAAAATAGCACACCGTCTTTTTCATTGATATGCAACTGAACACAGAGTACAAGAGGGAAGATATATTGATAACATGAATATTCGAGATATCCCCAAAGACAGGTATACCCCCCATATACAGCCGCTGCTCCAACGCAGATCGGGAACGGTGCAAAACGCCTACCTGTCCCATTATATCCTATGAAGAACTATCCCAAAGCCGCATGAATCCTAGTCCGTAATGTCCAGACCTCCACAGGACTGCAGGACCGCACAGTGCGGCGTATGCCGTAACACCTGGCATGCATGGTGGATTGTGCAAACCCACACATTAGCCCCTCCGTGTCCAAGGTTGTAGTTGATGTTCCATCACCTGCTCTAGTGAGGAGGAAACATTGATATAGCCAAATCCCTGAAAATCCTAGCGATGAGCCCGATACACCTCAGCCAATAGTTGTGGATCTATCTTAGGTTGCTTCAGCCAAGGATCCCTTGGAATGAATTGCGTTGGCAAAGAAATAGACTGAGGTGCCTGTGGCAAGGGAGCAAGAGGTGTATGCAGATGATAATACCAAGACAAGTATCTGTTTAGTCCAGGCCAAAAAGGAGGACATGGAGGAAGACTGAGGGGGAATGAATGAGACAAAGTCTCCACCCAAAAACATACTCTGCACCACTCCTTACGAAGACAATGAATCACTCGCTGCAAACGAGAGACATGAGCCTGGGCCTCAGCACAATCTTCTGTATCTTTCGGCCAATCAGCAATATCAAAACCTTTTGGGACAATATTCTTACCTCTGTCATGTTCGACAGCTCAGGTTGCCTCATCACAAACTGTTGAGTTGGTTGTTGCGTTATCACCTCGGTAGACAACCTTGATCGCCAACTCTGTATTTGAGTCTCCAAAAAAATGTGGAGGTCCTGCTGCATCTCCACTGGTAAGGCATCCAGATCATTCATGTTAATCATCACATCACCAGGATGAGATGCTAAGTAAGTGTCAAGGATATTCTACGTTCTCAATTGAAGAAATTCCTCTTGAATAGAAGCAACAAACACAGAGTTAACCTCCCTCAGTGTTTGGATTTATTCAGCTTGCCTCCGAGCTGTCATAGTTAATGCTACATGTTGATTTGTTAAATCGGCAATGCTAGCCTATAAAGCCATCACCTACGTTTCCAACTCATTGACGCGTGCCTCAGTTGCGGGAGCGGACCAGGCTGATTGTAAAGACTCCGCAAGATGCTGTAAAAATGTTTCGCACACCTGGAGCTGATCAGAGGGGTTTGCGACAGTGGTCTCCTAAGGAAAAACTGCTGCAAGAGTGTCCTTCGTCAGAGCAGTAGTGATAGTAACTCCAGAATTTTTGGTTGCAAGGTAGTATTCGCACCCGTAGAGCCAGTCCTGGCCGGAGTGGAGGTTGCCGCCCTTTCCTACATTCAGCATCTCTAGCACGCAACAACGGAATCCTTCGGCAAGGCGGATGTCGAAGCAAGAGGTGGTGTGGAAAACAAGTTCTCCTTTCAGCCTCGCTTTCGGTTTGATGTTCCTACAGTGGCCATCTCCTGTGCACTAGGGGCTACCACTGCAGTCGATGTACCGGGCATATCCACAATGTGAATAGGGGTTTCAGTTACCCGCAGAACAGGCATTTCCTGACTCTGAGTTTGTGGCAAGAGTGTAGTAGTACAAGGTACTACAAGTCTGTCATCTTCAAAGTGACACACAGGGAGAAGGGTGAGAGGGAAGACTTCCCTCAATGGAGACACCAATGTAATCCATCGGCCGCCTTTTGTATTTGTTGGAGTACTTCGCCCCATCTGTGCCACCACTCTTTGGAACTCTGCTAGCAACTGTTCCCTCACGATCATTTCCCATGTCACCAGCCCAAAGATGGCCGAATGCAATACATTTCGTGCTTTGGACAAAATCATATATGTTTTGGCTTGCAGCCAAATTGCCTCAAGTGGCTTTCTGGACATTTTAGTAGGTTGTCGCAACCGCTGACACACATCACACTGTTGCACATAGCTTCTTGCATCTTGAAACAATGTAGGCCACCATAATCCTGATTGTAGAACTTTCCTAGCCATGATCAATGCTGCAAAGTGGCTCACTGCAATGGCGGTATATGGACTTTCTCCAAAACCTCTTCTTGTTCTTGTGGTAGAGCACATATGAGAAAGACCTCCACAACCATGCGATGATACAACTTCCCCATGACAATCTCAAAATTCTTGCTTCTAATATCTGTTTCCTTTGATGATTGGAGAAGAATGAAGGAATTTTCCCATTGTAGAGAAAATGAAACATCTCCTCATACCAAGTCCATGGAATGCTGGGGATGATCCTAGGTTGTTGCATAACTATAAGATGATCCGCAACAGCTCCTATTAAAAAGAGAGACGCATCCGGAAATTCATCAGCCACCCCCATCGGCGGCTCACCAAAATCTAGCCTAGATAGGTAATCAGCCACCGCATGTTGGGCTCCTAGACGATGTATGACCTCAAAATCAAATTCCTGCAACAAGAGCACCCATCTGGCCAATCTTCCTGTCAAATTGTTGGTGTACCAGATATAAAAGAGCCAAATGATACACATGAAAGAAAAAACACCGGCCCAACAGATAATGTCAGAATGTTTTCACTAAATAAATAATTTCTAAACATTCTCTTTCTTTCACTAAATAATTCATTTCTATGGATAATAATCTTCTGCTAGCGTAATAGACATGTCAAAACCACCCTTGACTTTGTTCATGCAGTAGCACACTGCCAATGGCCCGGTCAGAAGCATCCAAAAATAGATGAAAATCCTGACCCCAATTCGGAGGGATCATAATCGGAGCTTTGGACAGCTGAAGTGTTAATCTCCAAAAAGTCAGATCACATTTCTTCGTCCATTCAAAAACTTTAGCATGCGCTGCATGAATAATAAGAATTGCCAAATGCACGACAAACCTCAAATGCCTCCCATTCCAACGAGATTGGACCAGAAAGACTTGACACTGTTTCGAATTCACCAACGGAGGCGCTTTCATAATTGCGGCTATTTTATCCGGATCCATGGAAATGCCATCCTCAGAGATTATATGACCCAATAACCTTCCACTTCTAACTGAAAATGCACATTTTAGAGGATTTAAACTAAATTTCACCTCTCGACATTTCATAAAACATAACCGCAATTGCTTCAAATTCTCTAATTGTGCTCCAAAAACACTGAGATCATCCAGAAAAACTCTCATAAAATTTGTCAAACAGGGACCAAAAATTTGAAACATATCCCTTTGAAAAGTTGAGGGCGCATTCCTTAATCCGAACCACATCACTGTGCATGAAAAAATGCCCCGTGCTAAAATAAACGTTGTTTTAGGCTGATCACGCAACGCCATTCGAATTTGGTTATACCCACTAAACCCATCGAGAAAAGTATACATCTCGTGGCCTGCCACATCATCCAAAATAGAATCCAGAAATGGAAGAGGAAAAGGATCCGAAACAGTAGCTGCATTCAGCTTTTGATAATTAATCCACACAAATGCGAATTTGCTTGTTTTTCTTTGGTACCACCACACTGGGAGAAATCCACTCAAGATTATCAATCGGGGTAATAAAAACCCACCTCCAAGAGACGATTAATTTCCACCTTAACTTGCTTTGCCATACTCGGATTCATTCTATATGAATGCTGCTTCACTGGCACCGCATCTGCTTTCAGATTAATGGTATGCTGATAAAAATTTGGATCCAATCCTTGCATATCTGCATATTCCCATGCAAAAACATCCTTAAATTCTGTCAGTAAATTAATCAAGTCTCCTCGAAAACTTACCTCAAGCTGCTTATTAATATAAATGGGCTGAGACTCCGCTTGCTCCCCTAGAAAGACCTTCTCCAATTCATCTTCCTTGACCCTTGTAACTTTTCCCATCTGTGCTTCAAACACACGTTCTTGCTTAATAATGTCCTCCAATGATTCGGGACTAGGCAAAGCTTTTTGTTGCACCCCTGTCTCCAGTGAAATTACTGAAGCCCCTACAGATTTCCCCTCCGAAATCATAGAAATGTCTGCAAGATATAAAGAAACTAAATCCGGGTTAGCCTTCAAAAATTGCTCCTCTTCATCCTCTTTTAATCCTTCCACCATGTTTACTATCTTTGCTATGTCACAAGCTACCTGAACTGGTTGCCTGCATGTTCCCAACATCACCCGAACTTTCTTGCGACCCTTTTTAACTGTAATCATATTTGCCTCCCAATTATACTTACCCTGGCTTGTCGTAACCATGGCCTCCCCAAAATAATGTGATAATCCTGATTGTGATCCTCAATATTCAAGACTACTAAAGAAACAACAAATAAGCCAGCTACATCCAGAACAATGCCCCAGAGTAATCCTACTGGCTGCACTCTTCTTTGATCTGCCATGTGGACTACAAAGGGTGCAGGTTCCCAATCACGGAGTCAAAAACACTCACAAGCTGCTTGAGTAATAATATTTACTCCCGCACCTCCATCTAACAGTACTTTGTCGATGTATGTACCATGATATCTGACTGAAAGCTTCGTGATGCGAGTATCCGTGATCCTATCTACTGTCAAAACGGGACTGACTCGTCTCCCTCACCCTCAGCTATCGCAATGTCAACTTCCATCATTTCCTTAGACTTTTGACATAGCAAGGCATTATAAAAATTTGGAACCAATTTTAGTAATGAGCCCAAAGGTACTTGTATTGGCGAAACGAGGAACTCTTTCCAAACTAAATTCCAATTACCCCCTTCCCTAGTATCAACTTTGTTTTTGTCTTTCCCCTTGTTTGTTTCCAGACCAGCGGTCGACGATTCTGATGATTGCAATGGTGGTTGCTGACTGTGGCATCCACGTCACAGTCTTTTTCCGTACATCTTCTCGATCTGAGTCGCCCAATCCGGAAGCTTAACAACAGCTGTTGGAACCACATTTTTTCTAGAACGTGTAATTAGTGAAACCACCGGATCTAACTTCGCCAACCCTTCAATCTGAACCATAGCCACAGTAGGCTGCTTTCTAGCAGCACATTCCTGTTTCTTTCGATCATATTCCATAGCCTTTGAACACTCTGACTGCCAATGCCCATCCCCCAAATAGAAACTGCAGGTCTTGGGTCGATTAGGATCTTGGCCACCTCTTCCGCGACCACGATCCCATCCTTGACCCCGTCCCCCTGCTTGTCCTTGAAAGGGCGCCTCTGATGCATGAGCATGAGCCATCGCCACCGTAGGCTCTTGTCCCTGCCCTAACTGTGGTGGGTGCCACGTAGAAGAATCCCGACTCCTACGACCCCGACCATTGAAATAACATTCCACTGTATTATGAGTGTTGGCCATGCGGATCACCCACCATTTCTGATTCATTGCACACTCTTGAGCGGCATGTCCCGGATTTCGGCATTGTGTACACCATAGTTCCTTCAGAATTTTAACCACCGCATCACATTCTGTCGATCCGGATGGAACACCTTTCCCTTGATGTTGGGATTTTCTCCGAGGTGCCTCCTCCGATTCTTTCCCCGAATCACTACTGCCTGAGTCTGAGGAACCTGATTCTGCACTCTCCGACTCCGAACTATAACTGCCACTTCCCTGAGACTTACGATGAGATTTATTCCGCTCTTTTTTCTTTGATTTCTTTGGGGATTCTGTATCCTCCAAATCTTCTCCTGCTACTACAACAGCCCTTGCAGTTACATTATCCAGTGGAGTAGTTACCTTATCCACTGTTGCCATAGCAGTTTTGAGATCCTTATTGAGTCCTTGTAGAAAAGAATCATGCAATACCTCGGCTGCTTCTTCATTGATATGCAAATGAACACAGAGTACAAGAGGGAAGATATATTGATAACATGAATATTCAAGATATCCCCAAATACAGGTATGCCCTCCATATACAACCACTGCTCCAGCGTAGATTGGGAACGGTGCAAAACCGCCTCCTGTCCCATGATATCCTATGAAGAACTGTCCCAAAGCCGCATGACTCCTAGTCCGCAATATCCAGACCTCTGCAGGACCGCATTGTGCGGCTTATGCCGTAACACATACGGACACAAGGCAATCTTGGAACAAAGAAAGTAAAAAGGACACTTGTCAAGCTCCTCTTCATGTTTCCCTCATGGTGTGCCTAAAGCCTATTGGTTGGACACCCAAGGGATCCAATGATAAATTGGTAGATTTGATTAACTGTTTTTGCATTTATCAATTCCTCTCTCTCAAAGGGGAAAGGGGGACGTTTGTGAAGGGTTTGAAGCTTATGGTGGGTGCCACATTGAGGAAGACACTGCGAGTTGGATCAGCGTGCAGAAGAATAAGGGAGGAGAGAGAAATTCAACACAATAGGAAAAACAAACACACGCTATGTATATTGAGAGTTCTTTTGTTTATATAAGCTTAATATAAAGGTATCCATGCCATGCAAACTACTTTTCTTACCTGCATGCCTTATGAGGCGATTCCCACAGGCTAGACACCAGAAAAACTAGACCACAATTGGGCTTGCATACCAAACAACCCCCCCTCAAGTCCAAACCACTGATAATGGACTCGAGACAGACCATGGATGAGTTCAATCACCTGAAACCATGAGTAAAAGTCCCCCCCTTGACAATAACATAGGTGTGTGTGCACTTCCCTCATACAACCATCAATGTGAGACATACCAAAAATCGACCAAACGCAAAAAGGGTGGTCTTACCACTTTTATTTGTGGCAGTGTCTATAACCTTGCACAAACTTTTGACTGCATGGCAATAACTGACAACAAATAATATAAAAAGAGGCTTTGACTGAAAAGTGTATGATGGTTTTGACAATAGACAAAAGAGGACAAATCTATGACTCTAAACAGGAAAAATTGTTTTTTGAACTCTTTATGGATGTACCGTGTGGTGCTTGAAGCAAACTGTTGGATTTTGGATGTTTTTCATCTTTCCCTAGATCAACATGTACCATTTGATCAATCTCCATTGAGCTATTCTCTTTCCTATCAAGTTGGCTAGTACCAGATATCTCTTTATTTGCTACACTCATCCAAATATTCATAACACTAGAATGGTAACCTAACAGGACATAAAAGTGTCCTTTCAGGGTTTTAGAAAAAAAATTCCAAAACCATAGTAGATCCACTCATTTTGAAAAATCCTTTCATGAGCTTATAGTTCAAGGACTACTACATATGGAAAATTTGAGAAACTTGTAAAATTATCCATTTCTTGGTCACAACAATCCAAAACCATAGTAGATCCACTCATTTTGAAAAATCCTTTCATGAGCTTATAGTTCAAGGACTACTACATATGGAAAATTTGAGAAACTTGTAAAATTATCCATCTCTTGGTCACAACAAGCCTCCAAAGTTGATAGACCAATACATTTTGCCCAATACAGCCATTTCTTATAGTAGATTGCATATAAATAAGAGTGGGTATTTACGTAGGAAATGAGATAAAATTCCCCGTTAACTTTAATGGGTGGTTGATCAAAACATATGGTGCTTTTTCGTCAGTATTTTGTTTTTTGGTAAAAAAACATAGGTACAAAAAAGTTGCATTTTTGTCATTCTGCGGACCTATCATCAAAGTTTAGCCACACTCAATACTGATACTATATACAAGTTTTCTTAGTTTCCCTTGGGCCTTTGTATTTAAAAGGATCCATGGAGCATGTCAAAAGAATAATAGATCTCTTACTAAGTAGAACCTTGGGGACAATGATAAAGTGCTAAATACAGCAAACATGACAAAAATGGGTTTAGCATTATGACCTCTAGAGTTCCTTAGAGACTACTCAATTCTAGCCAAATTTGTAGTTTATGATTAGATATGGGTACTACCTACAAAATATACACAATTGGCCTAAGGAACTAGCAATATTGAGAAAGCTATGCTTGCTACACTAAAATGTCTCGTATTCTTCAGCAATCAAAAAACTTAACCATCATCATATAGTATGCTATATAGCATATTAGGTCCCCCAAAACTCAAAGAAGATTATCTTTATGTTACAAATTCCACTTACACAATCAAAATTGCACTTCGATATCAAGAAATCCATCAAAAAAATCATAAAAGTGCTAATTTTGGCCAAAAAACGAGATTGTGCAATTCTTGTAATTTGGTCATAACTTTCAATTTTAACACTTTGTTATCCCTAGAAGCATCAAAATATGTTGAGAACTATGAGGGCTTATCCTCTAGCAATCTAAACCTCACAAACATGAATTTTAGAGTGGTATCGCTGCAAAAAATTGAAAAAAAAGCCAAAAACAGGACTTGTTTTTTCACACACTTTAAGTTCAAAAATGTTGTGCAAGAGTAACGTTAATGGTGAGATTGATATTCCAAACAAAATGTCAAGTTTTTTTAAGCTCATGAGGAAACTTTGTGGCTATATAGCACCTATAAAATCATTTTCATACTCTTCAAATAATTCAAGCAAGATGGTCACTTAACAGGAGTCCATGAAAATGTCCTATTACCATTCTAGTTATAAGAATCTTTATTGTCATGTTGAAAAATTGCTTGTCCAAATCCTTGAAGGCAGAATAATCATTAGCTCGCAAGCTACTTTAGACAGCATTTCAAAATGCTCTTGAATGGATTGCATGCACCTTAGACCAAGCTTTGCAAAATAAGTGCCTCAGTAGGCGTTTTGATATCCTTAGTCATTCACTACTGCTAATGCAACCAAACCAAGGGATCTCTGAGCCTGCATTTTGATATGTATTCAGGCTCCACAGTCCTACGATTCAATATGTAGCTGCAACCAAACCAAGCACCTTGGTTTGCATGCATTTTGAGATGCACTGTCTCTGCCTATGGCCTCTGCTCGCGTAGAAACAACCACCACAGCCTGTCTTGTCTTCACCGCATTGCCTTTTGAGATGCCCTAAGGCTCTGCAAGGACCACCAATAAGTGCGTGTAGTGAGAATCTAGTTGAGCTTCTTGAGAAGCACCACTGCTTGTAGCTCTTCAACAGCGCCAAGCTCTTCTAGCCCGCCTAGGAATCGTGTGGAAGCTCTGATACCATCTGAAGGGTTTGAAGCTTATGGTGGGTGCCAACTTGAGAAAGACATGGCGAGCTGGATCAATGTGCAGAAGAACAAGGGAGGAGAGAGAGAGATTCAAGATGTCAGGAAAAAAAACACATGCTATGTATATTGAGAGTTCTTTTGTTTACAAAAGCTTAATATAAAGGTGGCCATGCCATGCAAACTACTTCTCTTACCTGCATGCCTTATGAGGCGATTCCCATAGGCTAGACACCAAACAAACTAGACCCCAATTGCGCTTGCATACCCAGCAACTTATCCCAAGGCTAGCTTGCTTGCTTGATATGTATCTTGCTTGTGATTGGCCGAATTTGCAGGGGTCCAATGAGCTTCAGGCTTGTGCTACAAGAGGGGGTGGACCAAGGAAGCTAGTTGGGGAATGCTTGGGGGGTATACTCTCCCACACACGGACACACATACACACACACTCATTGTGTGAAGTGAAAAGTTCAAGAGCTCCATCTCCTTCTCCAAGCAAGTAGAGAAGTAGAGAGCCTACACCAACACTCTTGGCTATGGAATGTAAATCCAACCGAGAGCAATGCTTTAATGTTTAATCTTTCCATTTTCTCCATCTATATTGCTATGCTATTATGTATGCTAGAAAGAAGAGTGATGATAAGTGAGGAACTAGTTCTTTCTCCTATGAAATTTTTCTTCTTACTCTTCCCTACCCTCATTCCCTGCTAGCTCTCTCCACCTTCGAAGGTGTTTGAGGCCTTGGGGCTGAGTCTTGGGATAGTTAATTCTCTCCACAAAGTTTATGTTATGCTCATGATTCATGAATATTTCCATCTTCATTGCATCACCTAGGTCACAAGGAACACAAATATTGTATTGTACCAAGTCTCTCTTGGTGGGAGAAACTATAGTACAAATTCCTATTGGAGGGGGACCGTCTCCACATAAATCCCGTCCTCAACTATTTTCATGTTATCTAAACTCTCTCTCTTCCAAAAGCATTGTTCATGCCAAGTTAGCTAAATGCTATGTTTATGTTGCTACCATCAATCAAGCTCACCCTCTTTGCTCACAAAGTAATTTCAACAAAGTATTTTGTTTAATTTCCACTACTCTCAAAGTTAATAGGCCATTTCCATTACATTGGTATTAGAGCGTTTGGTTTATCTTTTCTTGTTTAAGATGAGAGGTCCTTAAGTAGCCTATACATGGTTGATTTTGTTAACTATATTGGGGTAAGTGGGACTGGGATCTATTATCAGTTTTGTTGAGCCCACTAGGTGGGATACGGTGAACACATAGAGAGCTTTGGACTTTATAATGGGGTCTTTTTGGACTTGCCTATGGCTTTACCATTATTGAGTCATAAGAAGTCTAAAAGGGGATAGCCCTCAGAAACTCTGTAATATTAGACCCACTCCACTACTCTCTATAATTAACCACTTTGAGCCGTGGGTGTAGATATCTAAGTGCCAATTTTCAAAGGCTAAGAGGAGTAGCAACTAAGGTTTTGAATTGCCAAAGCATACACTAAGTAAGTACACAAATTTTGTTAACATGGCTTACAATAACCAAGAGTGTAGAATGAACATTGATAACTTTGATTTTCCACATGAAGGTGATAATGATGATGCCCCCATGTTGGTCAACTATCTTGTCACTGGGTTTCAACAAGCTATGGGAAACCCTACTTTGGAAGACAAAGTTACTCAACAACTTTGCGCTTATGGAATTTCCCTTCCTCTCCAAGAGGAGAGAGAGAGCTTACAAGGCCTCTTGAAGAGACCCACAAAAGAAGAATCTCTCCGGTGCGAGAGGAGGAATCCAAAGAGAAAGAAAGTAATGAAACTTTGAGTTCCTCTCAAGATGTATCTCCACAAATATGGAATTGTAGACGGTCGCCAACTCCTCCCAAGAGGAATCGTTCAACCCACAGTCCTTGTCCTCGTCACTCCAAAAGGGAAGAGAGGAAACAGAGGAGGAAACGGGAAGAAAGTGGTCACCCTCTTCTCCTTCTTCTTCACCTTCCTCATCTTCCGACGAAAGCTATGGCTATTCTCCTAGAGAATAAAACATGGGAGGACATCGTAAATCATACCCTGCATGGAGAAGGTCACAAAATCTAAATAAGTTCAAAGAGGGAGGAAAGGGTATCTCTTTTCTCACCTATGATGGCACCTTTGGTGCTACCAAGACAAAGTGTTGGCCTTCATCTAGAAATTTGATGCGGCCTTTGGAGACGAGAGCTTCAGAGAGTCCTCCAAGATACGCCATGTAGCTATGCATTTTCAGAAATCGGCTTGTCAATGGTGGGATAGCCTTTGTGGCAATGGCGAAGCCCCAAAGACATGGAAAACTCATGTGTTTCCATCATGAAGCAATTCCTTGCAAGCGATGCAAAGGACAAAGTGCTTACCGAATGGTGCAGATTGAAGCTTCTCTCTCATGAGTCTATTCACAAATATATAGACAAGCTTAGGGATTTACATCTCAAGGTTACTGTCTTTCAAAATATAGAATTTGCCAAGAAAAAACAATAATTTTGTGCGGGAGAGATGGTTGAATACGTCGACCCTCAACAGCCTGGTTCCATCACCAAAGTAATCCACCACACCATGGTTGCTTCCCGCATCAATTTCCAACAAGGGTCTAGACGGAATGTGAAGCCCATGGAAAACAAAGATAAAAATGATGCAAAGGGAAAAACTAATGCACAAAATTATTCCCAAGACAATTCCAAACAACAACAACAACAAAAATAACAACAACAACAACAAAAATAACAACAACAACAACAACAACAATCGGTCCAAGGAGAAGGGAGTTTACAAAGGTAAAAACAAACTCTCTCCTGAAGAGCTTGAAGTTTTTTGCAATGACCATAAATGTTTTAAGTATGGGGAGCAAGGACATGGCTATCGTTCTTGCCGCAATAGGAATGCTCGAAATGAGACTCCTAGAGCTTCCACCATTGAATCTCCAAAAGAGGATGCTCATTGCAAAGGTGCACCTCTCTCCTATGCTTGGGAAAAGTTAAGGGAGCATGATGCCTTCATCTTGTTTGACCCAAGCTCTACTCACAACTTCGTACCAATGTAGTTGGCCAGCAAGTTGGGCATTCAAACTATGAGATGGGAGATGTTGTAACGGTGACTGCCAGTGCTTTCAAGGGACAACAACCTTCTGTTACTCCCTTCATTGGGAAGTTGAGGCTCCATGTCCAAAGCTATGTCGACAAATAAGACTTATTCATCTCTCCTCTCCAACATGAGGATGCAATCCTAGGAGCACCAAGGTTCAACCACATGGCTACCAATATGAAGTTCATTAAAAGGAGAATCTACTTCACATATAGGGGAAAGAGCATGTATATAGATGCTAGTGATTTTGGTTGTACTATACCACTCGTAAATCCTCCTACTTTTGATAAATCATTGAAGAGCTCAAATTTTGCATACATGATTTTTGTCAAAGAGTCTCTAAAAGATCTTAATGTTTCATCAAATGTAAATGGTAGAAATCAAGAAGAGTTAGATGTCTAATTTTCTAAAAGGATTCCAAGATGTGTTCATCGATTATATCCCTATGGACTTACCTCCAAAACGAGGAGATGATGACCATCGAATTTAGCTCCTACGAGGAAGCTCAACACCTAGCAAGCCTCCTTATTGAGTTTCTCAAGCTCAACAAGAGGAGATCATGAGGCAAGTACAAGAGTTGGTTGACAAAGGGATGGTGAGGCCTAGCTCCTCTCCTTTTTTTTCTCTAGTCCTTTTAGTGCAAAAGAAATATGGTACGTACTGTATGTGTGTGGACTATTGGCCCCATTGGTGTTGGCCCAAGCTCAATTGTATCTAAACATCAGAAATTCTCCTCTTTTGAGCTGAGTTTTTTGGGTGTATGTGTGTGTGTGTGTGTGTCTCTGTGTAGAGTGGGCAAGTGGATAGTCTCTCTCCTCTCACTCCATCGGTGTGTTCCCTGTCTCGGCCAGGTGGGTTGTATAAGCCGAGTGGTTCCCCATAGTGTGTGTGTGTGTGTGTGTGTATCATTTCAAGAGTGTGTGTCAAGTCATTATAGAGGCGTTGTGTGTGTTTTCATCCCGCCCACATTCTTTTGGCACCCCCACGGAGGATCTTCTTCGAGTACCTTTTGCTTTGAGCTTCAAGCTTCGAGATTCGGGGTTACAGGTTATAGGTTACAAGGATAGGTACAGGTGATTCACACAGGTACAGTTAGTTGGAGTACAGTGATATACTAGTAGTGGTGTCACTTGTAGTTGTTGTGGGTATGCATCATTTGGCGCTTGTTTGAGCCCATTGTCTGCTGGATTGTACGTTATTTGTGGAAACTGCCATTGTACGCCTTTGTGGAGACATATTTGGTTTTTTCTGGTAGTCCCAGCCATTTCCGAGACTTGTTCTAGAAGATAGTCATTTCTGAGACTTGACTATATGAGATTTTCATAAGTCTTCGTGTGAGGGTCGATAGCGTGAGGTTTTATTGAGCTGGGGATTCTCAAATGTGGAGATCCTTTCGGTGATACAGGTAGCTGGAGCATCCTTTTTGTGACCTCGCCATAGGCTATGTACTAGTGATTCCTAATTGATGCTCGGGTTCTATTGTTGACAGTTTATGCATATATCTACAGTCTATATTTTGGGTTCTTACAGCTCTACTTCTGGGGAGACTCTACCAAAATTTTTCCAAGCTGTGATGGCTGGTTTTTTGGTCTTTTAAGCCATTTATGTTGTTATGCTGCTGAAATTTTGGCAAGATCAGAGGATAAGACAGTTGTGCCTTCTTGGGAGCTTCATGGTTGGCTTTAATGGATGATCAAAATGGCCTTCAATTCACTCCTTTTCATTTAACTCATAGAATCCAAATAAATGTTCATGTGTCCAGGAAGATCTTTTTCCAGCAGCGTATAGTCTTTATGTTCGGGCCAAGAAGATTAAGAGAGATACTAGAATGTCTTTTGCATGTTGTAATTCCGATGACTAACTATGAAAACTCATTTGATGTGCATGTGCTTGTACTTATCTAAAGACAAACGCCATTGAAGTTTCTGGGAATCGAGTCAGTAAAAAGTTTTGCGTTCTTGCACGTGTATTCGAAGGGGTTCTCAAAGCATCGTAACTTGGGTAGCCATGGTTTTCTCTTATCCGGAGTTTCATGGAAGAAGTGATGAAGATGTAGAAGACTTTTTGGAAAAGATGGAGGTTTCCTACATTAGCAACCAGATTCATGACCCTGCTCAGATGTTACGTCTTCTCCAAATTTGTTTGAAGAGTGATGCACGAGTTTGGTCCAAAGCATTTGAAGAGGAGTTACGTGCAGCGGATCCACCTGTAAGATTGAGTTGGGACAGTCTAAGGCATGGATTGAAAGTGGAATTTGTGAAGATAGAAGATCCTGACAAAGTGTGGCAAGAGGTACAGGCTTTAGTGAAAAAGGAAGGTGAGCCAGTAGATGCGTACATACATAAGTTTTCATTGGCATGGGAGAGGATGTGCAAGGCCTTAGCACCACAGGTACCCCCGCCTGACATGATGAAGAAGGATAGCTTATTGGCTGGTCTTTGAGAGAATATACGTTGGAGAGTGGAGCTAAAGAAGCCTAGGACATATGAAGATGCACTAGAGGTAGCAAGGAACAAATAGTGGAAGCTGAGGAAAATGAGTCAGCTAGGAGTAGAGTCTTTTCCCATGAGGTCTGAATTTCAGCCTATGGATTCTTTGCAAGGTCGCATGCCAGGGGTTCATCATGAACCAGTGGTTTCTGTTACTCCTCAGGTTATGCCAGCAGTGGTCACTACAACAGTGCAAGATGATGGGCTAAGGCAAGACACAAGGCAAGTGGTAGATTTAATGAAGAATCTCAGCCTAAACATGCTAGGTCAAGTGGGAAATAATCGAGGTCGAGGGAGGTTTGCAAATCAGCCAGGAGGTGAAGAAAGACCTAGGAATGGTGTTGGACAAAGCAATGGTAGGTTCTGGAGGTAGACGCCCACATGTTATAATTGTGGAGAGTTAGGCCACATCAGCCCGCAATGCAATAAGCCACCAAGGATGGGGGGAGACATGTATCCATTGCCAAGATAGGTGCTAACTAGGTCAAATGATTATGGCATTGAGATTAAGGGGGAAATAGGAACCAGTGGATTAACCCAGGAGGAAAAGGGAAAGACAAAAGTTATAAATGTAGTCACCTTGGAGAAGGCATCAAAGCGAGAGGATACATTAGTGATGCCTATTGGGAAGAGGACCACAAAGGAAAAGGAAGGAAGAAGTGCCCCAGGTCCTAGTAAGAAGAAAGGAAAGAGCCATTAAGGCGAGGATGTCAAGGCCAAGAGGAAAAGAAGGGCTCGTTGCAAGTTTCATGTGTCAGATTTTCCACTAGGGGATGGGCAATTAAGCTATGACTTGAAGGATTATTTGACGACCAAGAAAGAAAATGTTAATTTTGGGCAGCTTATAGAGATGGTGCCTAAGCTAAAGCGACAGTGGAAGAGGATGGTTAACCCAATGGAGAAAGAGCCAGAGAGAGGTTCAGTAAAGGTGTTGGCGATGGATGAGCTACCAGACATTTGTCCAATAGAAGATGTGTGGCATAAAAGAAAAAATCTGGGACAAGGTTATGTGGATGGTGGAGCCCAAATATGTGTCATAACACACTCATGCGTTGAGAAGATGGGTCTTACAGTGAGTGGGGTGTCAAGCTTTTGGATCAGATTGGCAAACCATCAAAAAGTAAAATGTTTGGGTGTTGTAAAGAGCTTAAAAGTGGAGGCGTATGATGCAAAGGAAGTGGGAGTTGTTCAAGATTGGTGACGTGGTATGATTAGCCTCTATGGAAAGACAGGTTCCAAGAAGCTTTATAGTATGGACAGAAGGAAACGATTGGAGGATCTTTGTGAAGATGAAGATGAGTCTAGTGATGAAGGCTATTCTACAGTGTCTGACGAGGACAGTGATAGTACTACTAGCAGTGATGAGGATGCTGATGTTGCATTTGTTTTGATGGACAAAGAAATCCATGAGTCTGGTTTAGTCGCATTTGCAAATGAGGTTGAAGATGAAAGTGAAGGGCCTTATGAAGTGATTGAAGGGCTGATGCAGACCAAGGTTGAATCGTCAAAGAAGCATGAATTGATGACACAAATGATCAGTGGAGACCTCTCAGCCATGGAGACTTGGTCTGGAAGATAGTCATTTCTGAGACTTGACTATACGCGATTTGCATTATCCTTCGTGTGAGGGTCGATAGCGTGAGGTTTTTATTGAGCTGGGGGATTCTCAAATGTGGAGATCCTTTCGGTGATACAGGTAGCTGGAGCACCCTTTTTGTGACCTCGCCATAGGCTATGTACTAGTGAGTCCTATTTGATGCTCGGGTTCTATTGTTGGCAGTTTATGCATACAGATACAGTCTATATTTTGGGTTCTCATTGCTCTACTTCTGGGGAAACTCTGTCGAAATTTTCCCAAGTTATGATGGCTGGTTTTTTGGTATTTTGAGCCATTTATGCTGTTATGCTACTGAAATTTTGGCAAAATCAGAGGTTGAGTCAGGTGTGCCTTCTTGGGAGCTTCATGGTTGGCTTTAATGGATGATCAAAATGGCCCTCAGTTCACTCATTTTCATTTAACTCAAAGAATTCAGATTAATGTTCATGTGTCCAGGAAGATCTTTTTCCAGCAGCACATAGTCTTTATGTTTGGGCCAAGAAGATTGAGAGAGATCCTGGAATGTCCTTTGCCTGTGGTAATTCCAATGATCAGCTATGAAAACACATTTGATGTGCATGTGTTTGTTCTCATCTAAAGCTGAGCTCCATTGAAGTTTCTGGGGATTGGGTAGTGAAAAGTTTTGGGTTCTTGCACGTGTGTTTGAAGGGGTTCTCTAGCCATGGCTTTCTCTTATCCGGAGTTTCATGGAAGAAGTGATGAAGTTGTGGAGGACTTTCTGGAAAAGATGGAGGTTGCCTGCATTAGCAACCAGATTCATGAACCGGCGCAAATGTTACGTCTTCTCCACATTTGTTTGAAGAGTGATGCACAAGCTTGGTCCAAAGCATTTGAAGAGGAGTTGCGTATGGCTGATCCACCTATAAGATTGAGTTGGGACAATCTAAGGCATGGATTGGAAGTGGAGTTTGTGAAGATAGAAGATCCTGACAAAGTGTGGCAAGAAGTACAGGCTTTGGTGCAAAAGGAAGGTGAGCCAGTAGATGCGTACATACGTAAGTTTTCATTGGCATGGGAGCGAATGTGCAAGGCCCTAGCACCACAGGTACCCCCGCCTGACATGATGAAGAAGGACAGGTTCTTAGCTGGTCTTTGGGAGAATATACGTTGGAGAGTGGAGCTAAATAAGCCTAGGACATATGAAGATGCACTAGAGGTAGCAAGGAACAAAGAGTGGAAGTTGAGGAAAATGAGCCAGTTAGGGGTGGAGTCTTTGCCCATGAGGTCTGAATTTCAGCCTATAGAGTCTTTACAAGGTCGCATGTCAGGGGTTCATCATGAACCAGTGGTTCCTGTTACTACTCAAGTTATGCCAGCAGTGGTCACTACAGCAGTGCAAGATGATGGCCTAAGGCAAGACATGAGGCAAGTGGTTGATTTGATGAAGAATCTCAGCCTAAACATGCTAGGTCAAGTGGGAAATAATCGAGGTCAAGGGAGGTTTGCAAATCAGCCAGGAGGTGAAGAAAGGCCTAGGAATGGTGTTGGACAAAGCAATGGTAGGTTTTGGAGGCAGACGCCCACATGTTATAATTGTGGAGAGTTGGGTCACATCAGCCCGCAATGTGATAAGCCACCAAGGATGGGGGGAGACATGTATCCATTGCCAAAACAGGTGCTAACTAGGTCGCATGATTATGGCATCGAAATTAAGGGAGATGAAGGAACCAGTGGACTGACTCAGGAGGAAAAGGGAAAGACAAAAGTGCTAAGTGTAGTCACCTTGGAGAAGGCATCAAAGCTAGAGGATACATTAGTGATGCCTATTGGGAAGAGGACCACAGAGGAAAAGGAAGGAAGAAGTGCCCCAGGTCCTAGTAAGAAGAAAGGAAAGAGCCATGAAGGCGAGGATGTCAAGGACAAGAGGAAAAGGAGAGCTCGTCAAAAGTTTCATGTTTCAGATTTTCCACTAGGGGATGGGCAATTAAGCTATGACTTGAGGGAGGATCTGACGAGCAGGAAGGCAGATGTTACTTTTGGGCAGCTTATAGAGATGGTGCCTAAGCTAAAGTGACAGTGGAAGAGGATGGTTAACCCAATGGAGAAAGAGCCAGAGAGAGGTTCAGTAAAGGTGTTGGCAATGGATGAGCTACCAGACATTTGTCCAATAGTAGATGTGTGGCATAAAAGGAAAAATTTGGGACAAGGTTATGTGGATGGTGGAGCCCAAATATGCGTCATAACACACTCATGCGTTGAGAAGATGGGTCTCACACTGGCTGGGGTGTCAGGTTTTCGGATCAGATTGGCAAACCATCAAAAAGTAAAATGCTTGGGTGTTGTAAAGAGCTTAGAAGTGGAGGCATATGATGCAAAGGCAGCGGTTGATTTTCATGTGATGCCAGTAGGGTTGGGTGCATATCCTATTATACTGGGCAGACCATGGTTACGTGCAGTGGGAGCTGTTCAAGATTGGCGACATGGTACGGTTAGCCTCTATGGAAAGACAGGTACCAAGAAGCTTTATAATATGGACACAAGGAAACGATTAGAGGAGCTTTATGAAGATGAGGATGAGTCTAGTGATGAAGACTCTTCCACGGTGACAGATGAGGACAGTGATAGCACTACCAGCAGTGATGAGGATGCTGATGTTGCATTTCTTTTGATGGACAAAGAAAGCCAGGAGATTGGTTTAGTTGCATTTGCGAATGAGGTTGAAGATGAAAGTGAAGGGCCTTATGAAGTGATTGAAGGGCTAATGCAAACCAAGGTTGAGTTGTCAAAGAAGCAGGAATTAATGACGCAAATGATTAGTGGAGACCTCTCAGCTATGGAGAAGGATATATATTTGCATATGCTGGCTAGTTTTCCTGATTTGTTTATTACTTCATATGAAGAGATTAGAGGGTTCAAGTGTGAAGAGATGCATATAGAGTTGAAAGAAGGTGCTAAGGCAGTGCGGAAAAGGCTAAGAAGGATGGGCCAAAAGTAGATGGAAGCCTTGCAGGGAGAGGTGGACAAGCTATTGAAGGCAAGGTTCATAGTCCTAGTGCAGACCACAGAATGGGTGAGTCCAGTAGTAGTCAGTCCAAAGAAGGATGGGAAGTGGAGGATTTGTGTAGATTTTAAACCCTTAAACGCAGACACTAAGAAGAACCCATATCCTCTTCCATTCATTGATCAGATCTTGGATTCAGTGGGCAGGTTATGAGAGGTACAGTGTCTGTGATGGTTTTTCAGGCTATTTTCAATTGAAGATTGCTCTTGAAGACCGAACAAAGACAACTTTCATTACACCATGGGGTTGCTATTGCTACACGGTATTGCCATTTGGGTTGTCAAATGGACCATCTTTCTATCAAGAGAGAGAAAATTGGGTATTGGAACCATTCATTGGTAGTTGTGTTAAAGCTTTTATGGATGACTTCTGTGTCTACAACAGTAGGACTGAACACCATGAGAAGCTTCAGATGGTATTAGCTAGATATGATGAATGTGGAGGGAAACTCTATCCAAAGAAATGTCATTTAACACAGCCAAGGGTGAAGTTATTGGTCCACATGGTGTCAGAAAATGGCATTGAGGCTGACCCAGACAAGGTTAAGTCTGTTATTCTTCTTCCATCACCTACGAGTACAAAGCAATTGGCAACCTTTATACACAAAGTGAAGTACATGGCACGGGTTATTCCATTGTCTTCACAGCTCCTTTATCCATTACAACAAGTGGCAAAGCATGATCCATTGCAATGGGATGACAAGTGTGAAGAAGTGTTTCAAGAGGTGAAAGAGGTGTTAGGGGGGTTGTCAGCCATGCAGGCTACTGATTGGGAGAAAGTGTTTTATGTAAATCCATCAGTACGGAATGATGCCATTGGAGCCATGCTATTGCAAAAGGGGAAGGTCAACCATTATATGAGGCCAGTGTATTGTGCAAGTCGAGTGAAGTTGGTAGCAAAGAGAAAATTCTCGGAAGTAGAGCTAGTGATGGCCAGTGTAATATTTTCTTGTCGACGATTTCATCATTACTTGCTACCACGACCTGTTGTTTTCTTGACAAGTTATGCCTTTTTGCCACAGTTCATTAATGGTGCTAACATGTCAAATGTGGTCAAGAAATTGGTAATTGAGCTGCAAGAGTTTGAGTTCTCTTTTCTAGTGAAAGATAGTACAAGGGCTACCCTAGCTGATTTGTTGATTTACAAGGAAAATCCACTTCTTGTTAAGGAATAGGTGGTGAGAAAGGTAGTTGAAGAAGTGCCACAGATCAGCAATACACATGTTTTGTTCTTTGATGGCTCATACAGGAAGAGCCATGATGCGGCTTCAAGGGGTATAGCACTTTATGATCCAGAAGGGAAGCTATTATGCAAGAGAGGGTTCACATTTGATGCGCATAGTAACAATGAGGCTGAATATGCTACTTTGGAAGCTGGATTACACATTTGTTTGAAGCATGAGGTTAGAATATTGAGCATAAAAGGTGATGCCTTGTTAGTTGTGAAGCAAGTGCTGGGTGTGTGGAAGAGCAAGAACACCTCATTGAAGGAAATGTGTTTCAGAATTAAAGGCCTCTTAAAAAGTTCAAAGCATGGAGTATCAAACACATAGAACGTGCTCTAAACGGAGAGGCACATGAATCAGCTCAAAGCATGATTGGGGAGCTATTTGTGTTAAGGACCAATTTACCTCTTTATCATGGCCGGGAAAGTTTGGCTCAAGAAGAGGAGTTTTTGCTAACATGAATCATTCCAAAAGAGATTCAGAAGTCTAAGAAGTATGGTTTTGTGCGTAGAGCATACAGGTACAAATTGATTGGTGATGTCTTATACATGAAAGGGGTTGATCTCGTGTTGAGACGTGTAGCTTGGTGGGAGGAGCTTTATAGAGTGCTGGAAGATAATCATGAAGGTGCATGTGGCGGCCATTTTTCTCTAAAGATCACCTTGCATAAGATCTTGCAAGAGGGGTATGTCTGGCCTAGTTTGCACAAGGATGTTCACCATTGGTGTAGGTCTTGCAATAGGTGTCAAGCATTTGGGAAGAGAGTGTTGAAGCCAGAGCTACGAAAAACCATTATGGAATTTGATGTGTTTGAAAAGTGGGGGATTGCTGCAATAGACCCGTTACCTATCACAAGGAGGGGCAAAAGCTATATTTTGACTGCATTTGACTATCTCTCTAAATGGGCAGAGGCTATAGCAGTAAAACATATCACTACAAAGGATGTGGAAAAATTTGTATATGATGAAATATGTAGCAATTTTGGGCTGCCACTAGAGCTTCTTTCAGATAAGGGGGCAGGATTTAGAGCTAAACTGCTAGATTTTTTATGCGTGAAGATGAATATTAGGCACCAGCATACCACTCCTTATTATCCGTAGTGTAATGGCTTAAATGAAAGATTCAATGATGAGTTAGTGCAAATTCTTTCGAAAGTGACAGAGCACCAAGGAAAGAATTGGGATTTGGAATTGCCTAGTGCATTATGGGCTTACCGTACTTCGGTGAAGACAAGTACAGGGTTTACTCCATTTCATTTGGTATATGGAAAAGAAGCACTATTGCCTGTGGAGGTAGAGTTTCCTGCAGTAAAGATGCTAGAAAAGTTTCTTGGGCCGCCTAGTCATGCATTCAAAGAGAGGCTCTTGCAGTTACAAGAGGTTCAATTGGATAGGATGAGTGCATTGGAACATTATGGGAAGATGCAGGATAGGGCTTTGGAAAAGATAAATGAAAAGGTCAAGAGTAAGGGTATCAAGAAGCATGACTTGGTTTTGCGCTACAACAGTAAGCTGGACAACACCTTCCAAAAGAAACTTATCAGTTGGCTAACCTGGATGGGATTCTACATAAGTTGAGGGTAAATGGATTGCGTCTTAAATTGTATCATGCTAGATTGATGATGGTGGAGGAAGATGAGTTGTCTGCAGAACAAGTAATATATGCGAGAGATGAGGAGACCTGTGACGCGGCGAGTCTCATATCTCTTTTTGCTGCTGCTGATCATGAATGATCTAGCAGGCTAGGGGATGGACAAATTATGTCAGGAGTTTTTTGGGGCAAGGGATTGCGCATATGTACATACACATGCATGGTGTATTGAATAAAGGATTTCCCATTTTCCAGAGCCAGGTGGTTACGTGGGACCCACATCTGTACAGGTAGGACAACATGTACATAGTGCATCGATTTTCACTATTACCACTACCAGTGTGTTTTTTCTATAATAATGAGGAGTTGGTAGCGCGTAAAGCTTCTCAAGGAGGCTATCTGCGGGCTGACGACATGAGGTAAGCAGATGCGTCAGATGGCATCTAGTGGCATCAGGAGGTCGAATGGGGTCAATATTTGCAGGTGGATGAATACGGATACAACGTGGATGTTTTCTTGTGATAATTATGCAGAGAGGTCATCATGAGGACCATCTTTTGGGGGCCACTTCACATGGTGGCGGGATGCATTATTGGAAAAAGTTGATTGCCAGGTGTGCGGATGATGCAAAAAGGTGACAACTATGCACTGTGAGGTCAGTTTTTGGCCTGTTCGGGGGTCCGTTTGAGGTCATCTAAAAAGCCAAGGGTGCCCAACTAATAAAGCTACATGTGGGAACTGAAAAAACTGAGAGAAGACCAGAAAAAACGTGGAGAAGAGAGGAGGAACAGCCGCAACTATATTTTTGGGATTTTTGGAGCCTGTTTTGGCCGTAAACTACTCATCCGAGGTCGGATTTGAGCACTTTGACATTGTAGACTGGGGTTTTGGGACGTTCCGGACACGATGGCGCTGTCCATTTTGCCAAAATCCTCACTATGTTTTTTTGCTATTTTGGTTGTGTAAGTTTCTCCTATGAGCGAAGCTTTTGCTCCAATTTGTGATTGTATCTGGCATATTTTACCCACATTGTGTGAGCTATTTGCCCCATTGTATCTAAACATAAAAAATTCTCCTCTTTTGAGCTGAGTTTTTTGGGGGTGTGTGTGTGTGTCTCTCTCTCTGTGGAGTGGGCAAGTGGATAGTCTCTCTCCTCTCACTCCATCGGTGTGTTCCCTGTCTTGGCCAGGTGGGTTGTATAAGCCGAGTGGTGCCCCATAGTGTGTATCTGTGTATCATTCCAAGAGTGTTTGTCGGGTCATTATAGAGGCGTTGTGTGTGTTTTCATCCCGCCCACAACGTCCTTGTGGTTAAGAAATTAATGATATATTGACTCCATGCAGGTGCAACGTTTACCTTAAACAATGTCGCGTGATCCACTGGTCGTTTGGCACTACATATAGTACAATTGTTAACATAAGCATGTGTGTCAGCATACATAGTTGGACAATAAATCCCTAATTGTTTCAGTCTCTGGTGTGTTTTCATTGTTGAACAATAAAATGCACAATCCTGGACGTGTGCTTCTTCAAGATAACACTCGAATTCCTCCGGATTTATACATAATCGTAGATTCTGGTCCGATCCTAGATGATACAGTCGTCCTGCAATCAACTGGAAGTTTTTTGTTTGGCGAATTGTTTGTTGTTTGGATCTATCGTCCTTGCTATCAAATCTACCTCCAAAGAAAAGAATGCTAACAATTTCCTGAGACATTTGGGTATCATTTCAATATTGAAAAGATAAGCGTCAGGTATGTCATCATCTACTCCTTCAGGAGCTTCCCCGTTTTGTAGCCTTGAAAGATGATCCACCCGTAGATGTGTTTTATCCTTTTTGACCACCACTGTGAAATCAAACTCTACCAATCTAATAAACCAGTGTACAATTCTCCCAGTATTGCATGGTTTATTTACCAGATACAAAAGAGCTTGATGATCTGCGAAGAACACAAATTTGTTTACGAGCAAATAATACCGAAATTTCTTTACAGCATAAATCATCCCTAACCCTTCTCTTTCAATGGTTTTGTAGTTCTTTTCTGCACTGTTTAACTGTCTGCTTGCATAACAAACTGGGAAATCCATTGTTCCGTCTCCAGGTTGAGCCAGAATACTCCCGATTGCATATGCAGATGTATCAATGTGAACATGGAATATCTTTTCCCAATCTGGTGCCTTAAGTACAGGTGCTGATACAAGGTTTTCCTTCACCTTTTGGAATGAAGTTTCACACTTCTCAGTCCAGTCAAAACTAACTAACAAACGATACAGAGGTTGTGCAATGACTGCATACATATATATGAATCTTCGATAATATCCGCAGTGTCCCATGAAGGATTGCACTTGTTTCGCGTTAGTAGGCCTAGGCAAGTCTACTATGACTTTGATTTTGTCTAGGTCAGTGGTTATGCCATTTCTTGAGACAATGTGTCCTAAGATGCGGCCTTGCCAAACCATAAAAATGCACTTTTTTGGATTAAGACAGATTCGATATGTTCTGCACTTCTCAAATATCTTTTGTAAATGGTCAATATGTTCCTCTCGTAGAAGAGAGTGTACACAAAGATCATCCATATATATTTCTAAGAATATTCTCAGGTATTCTTTGAACGCATGCGTCATTATCCTTTGAAAGGTAGCTGGGGCATTAGTTAAGCCAAAAGGCATAACTCGATACGCATATATTCCCCATTCTGTGGCAAACACTGTTTTGTGTTGATCCTCTATTGCAATTGCCAGTTGGTTATTCCCTGAAAACCCATCTAGAAAGGAATAAGCCCGTTTCCCGGCCACCCTCTCAAGTACATGTTCTGTGATGGGGACAACCACAATGAGTGACACCCAATCAATATGCTCGATTTCATAGATAAATTCAGCATCCATCACATTGTCAATCTCCTCTTTCATTCGTTTAGCAAATGTGTCATTATATGTATAAGGACATTGTTTGCTAGGTTTGGCATCTAATTTCAAAGGAATTTTCTGTTGGCATATCGATGGATCAACTCCTTTGAGGTCTTTGTAGGACCATGCAAACACATCTTTATACTTCTTGAGAAGTTGTGTTAGCAGTTCTTCTTCTTCAGGCTCTAAATCAGTTGCGATATTGACCGGCTGAGGCTTTTCACCTAGCTCAGCGAGGTCTATCCGTTTTACATTTTCCGGCCCATCGTAAGATTCTTGGTTTATTCTTTCCCTGACTGGTGGTGTCAGGGAAAGAATAAACCACCAGGGAAATAATTATGATTTTTGTGTCCTAGATGGTGAATTTCCGATAGTGTGATGGTACATTCATGTTTCTTTTTTCTGACTCGTCCTTACCATCACTTTCTCCCTCAGTAGTCCATTAATGTTTCCTTTTTCTAACTCATCCTTACCATCACTTTCTCCCTCAGTAGTCCATACCTCTCGTAAAGACCGTTGTCGGGGGATTTGTGTTCGCTACGTGAGCCGAGCAGGCGTCGGGCTCTGGCTGTGGGAGGTGTGAAAGAGAGAGAACAAGAACAACAGACACTGGCAACCACCGCAATCATCAATTAATTAAATATTACCTTGAGTACAACTTGGTCCTTAGCCGAGGCGGGTTGTTAATAGCAACGTCACTTGGATCAGTTGTTGACTAGGAGTTTAGGCTCCCGTTTTACAGGATTAACCGGGCCGTTAACGACACCGGACTTAACAAATTGCTAATTCAATCTCTAATGAATGACGGTGACGAAAAATCCCTCCTGTCATTTTATATACTTCATCTGCCCTTAGATTCTGCAATCTTAAATTCTGCTCACTACTTCAATTACCATCAGTAAGTTCCAGACTTCTGCTTTAATCTTTGCTTAGAATCCGGTTCCAGCTTCAGCTACTACGACTTCTACTCCAACTCCTTGAATTGCCTAGTGTGCCGTCAAAGAGGGATAAAGAGAGATATTTTTCTTTCTGCATGATGTCGAGAGTGAGAGAGATAGCCTTTGCCTTGCCTCTCGATGCTTTGTAATAGCAAACGATGAGCCAAGAGCGAGAGAGATAGCCTTTGCCTTTTGTCTGAGAGCGAGAAAAGCTTCCCCCATTCCTCTTTGTTCTCTCCTCTATTACTCTTCTGCCTTCGTCGACCACTTAGCTTTATATGCCCGCGCGAGAGAGAGAGAGAGAGATAGAGAAAGAGGGATCCTCCTCCTTGAGGTCAAGAGTGAGGTCGAGAGCCAAGATGGCGAGCCTCTTCTCCCTCCAACTTCTTTGCATGCCCTACTCTCATATAGTATTCCCGCCTCCGGTCTCCTTCATCAAGCCGAGGTTACCTCGTCGACTTGCTCTCAAGCATGAGAGAGAGAGAGAGAGAGAGCCGTTGCTTCCTCCTCGTTCTCCCTTCCGCCCTTGCCAAACTCCCCTTCGTGACTCCTCATTATTCTTCTCCTCTTATTCTAGGTTGCCTGGAAAAGAAAAAAACCTATTTTCGGCATCCCATTAGCGATATCGCTAATGGGAATAGCCGCTTGATGACATGGCAGTGGCGGATTTCAAGCAGCGCTGAAATTGTCGCCTTCAACACTAAAATTTTGCACCTCCGCGAGCTGACCAACATTCGGCGAGCACCTTAAACTCCGCCTCTGCGCCGCTTTCCTGCTCGCCCGCCATGCTCCCTAAATTTTCTTTTCTTTTCGCACTAAAACCAATACCCCTTAAGGATTTTGGGCTACCTTGCCTTTGGGCGGCCAAGGTAATTTGACTTCGGCAGGCTCTTTGGGCGGCCCTATGAAGGGCATTACATTTGGCATACATATCGCCAAGGCAATTCCAAGCACGACACTTTGGGCCACTCTCAAAGGGCTTCATTGGGTACCACATTTGGCCTACATATTGGCCAAATCATGGCCACGCTTCCTTCATTGGGCGGCATTGACATACATGTTGGCCAAGGCAATGCAGTAGGCATCAATTTTGGCGTACGTATCGATTGGACGGCCTAGGCAGTACATCTTTCCCCAACAGTCCTTGATTAACAATATCTTCATGAATTTTATTGTCCATACCGACATCTCGAATAATGCCAAAATTACCCAGCTCAGTAGCGCCCCGACAACTGACACAGGACTCTGCCTTCCAAGTCGTAAATCCCTTAAGACTTCTCAAACTGCATAAAATGCATACAAACCCTGCTGATGCTGTAAAATTCCCAGATGACACCCCGACCGAGCCGACCGAACTGGTACGGAGCCGGCTCCTAGTGAATCTTTAACGGCTAATATCTTGGTGACCGGGACTCCGATCACTGATCTGAAAGGACCGACACGCTCTTGAAAGTGAGCACTTCAGGCCCATGCATCCACTTTCATCTCTGTCATCTCAATTGCAATTGCCCAATCCGATATGGATCTGCAATCGACTCAACTTAAAAGTGTCATAAATTCGTCACCGTAGCTCCAACGAGGAGCCGTAAAGATAGGCCGGTAGAGCACTTTAAGCACTGCAGTTCTAGATCATAATATCTCATCTGTGGTCAGTGCAAGCATACTCATGTTTGGCATCATTGAGGCATCTGTTGGCCCTTTTAAGACGTATCTGGCATACATTAATCATTACACTTGTCCTGTTAACAAGCCCTCATCACTGACCATTAATCAAGTAGGCCTTCAATAAGCTTGATCTGCATCTTCTTGGCATATTTCTTAGCATGGGAGCGGAGCTGCACGACATCCACCCCCTCTGAACCTGCACAACCTCTGGTCTGTGCCAACTGTACTTCAATCTGCATGTGCTATATGTTTAGCTCTTTGCCATCATCAGACTCACGCAACTGGTAAACATATGAAAAATAAACTAAGGCTTACACCCTATCAGCAATGCTCTAGCTTAATCATTAGGTAGCTTCCATAAAAAATCTCTGAACCTCATTTGTCATATCTTCAAAGCATTCAATCATGGATAACTTTTTTAGTGAACCCCGCCAGACTCAAGTGCTCCAATTACTTATGCACACGGCTTGACCATTAAGCTCTCTTTAAGGAACCCTGTCAAGTTTAAGTATGCCTTACTCTGTCTACACACGGAATGGTCGTGAAGTCCTTTACCTCAAGTTCTGGTAGCAGAACCCACTCAAAAGATGTGAAGATACTTAAGCAATTGTCCAAAGAAGTCAGCTGGAAGCCAGTCATGTAATCTGATTGAATGCATAACCAAAACTCTCCTGACTCAGCATAAATCTAGAAAACAAAACATTGTATCATGCAACCTGCTACATCAGATAGCTGGTACTCTTCAAATTTGCAACTGGCACTTTAGTAGCCCTCGGGATCAAACGGGAACCCATCATGTGCCCCACTGTGAGCATTCCTTTAAAAAATTTGCACCATCCTCCAGGATCATAGGGAATATACAAGAATTTCGAATCAATAGAGCCTAAACATAAATTAATCCACAAATCTACATACAAACGGCCTGGATCATATGGCATATAAGTCCATTGCCCAGGACCATGCATATATCTGTCACCTCGTGGGTCAAAAGCTTGCTCAAAATCCCCTACATTATAAGGTAACATTAGATTCCATATAGCATCAGGTAGCATCAGATACTGCCATATCCCCTGTGCAATCAGCTCATCCAATTGTCGATCATCAATCACAGGTAAAAGCAGTGGAAGTGCACATTCACTCTCATTAGTATTGGAATCCCAATCATGCATACCTGAGTACATCAAGTCTCTGGTAAAATCCTCTTCATTAGGCTCAAAAGATGCATTTGAAAACATTTCTCTATCTCGTAGAGGCTCAAAATCAAGTAGAGCATCATCTAACAACTGCATACGGTCATCATCTACTGCATCTGAACAAACTTGCTCATGCATGAATCTAGATTGATTGGTATCCTTAGCATCTGTGTTTGAGAACCCTTCTAAAGCCTCATCCAATAAGAACATAAGATCTAGGTCCACCGTTGAGAAGATCCCTCCATCTTACACATCTCAGGCTGCTGTAAACTAAGATTTCCACATGTGACATGCATACTAAATGCTTCTGCTGTAAATTTCTCTTTAATTATTTCACCCTCATCTCGATATATTTTCACTTCTGTAGCACAAACTTCAACATGCCCATTGAAAATTTCATCTATTGCCCTGTCTGTATCATCTGCACAATGAAACCAATCATATTCATCAACAAGAGATTGCACTTCACTATGCACCCCCTTTGAATAAGATCATCAAGTTCATGATCATTCTACCATAGTGTGAGTTGTGTGTCATAGATTGTCAATAGAGAAGAAGTTTGCTCCCTCTCTAACTCACCATCATCAAATTCAGGGTCAGTCTGCCAGATTGGTAGCTCTAGGTCACAGAAACTTATCAAAGAAGGAGTCTGCACCTGTAAGGTCTCTACTTTCAAATTGCACACAAGTTCTATTATGCATTTGTATTTTTTTGAACCATCACTCCTTATTTAAGATATTTGAGTTCAAATTATGAATAGTAGGTTGAGAAAACCTAGAAATTAAAATTTACGCTACAAAATTCTGACATGTTTAGCTATATGAATCACTAACTACCTTATTGCAAGACTTATTTACTGATTGTAGAATTTTCTTTTACTACTGTAAAGTTAATATAAGACTGTAAAGTTTAATTTAAAAATATAAAGTAAATTATCATTAAGGAAATAAATAAAATAATTATAAATACAAAAGAATACACAGGGATGACAAATGAAGGCACATGGATCACATAGGAGGGGACAAAGTGGGACACACTGTCACATGAAAAAGGAGAGGCTACTCTTGACTAATCTTAATGAGGGGGGGCTTCTATGGCCTTATCTTTTGATGATAATGACAAAGTGGTCAAGCTCATGGGTACCACAAGGGTACCAAAAACGCGGGTATGATTTTTGAGAAAAAAATAAAAAAATAATTTTTTTTTAAAAAAAATAATTAAAGAAAAAAAGTTGGACGTTTTCTTTTCTGCTATAAATAGAGCATCCATGCTCACACTTTAAACATAGAGATTGCCTCTATAGCGCTCACGAAGTGCTGCCACTTCTCTTAGAGAGAAAGCGTCCACAAACCACTAAGAGAGCAAAAACTCTAGTGGACTAATAAGGTGTGTATTAATTGAGCATTCAATTAGTTTTATGAAGGATATGTGTGTATGCGTGCTATCTCCTACTCTAATCTCTCTAATAGATTAGTAAGATTCAATTAGATATGTGTGTGTGTGTGTGTGCTATCTTTTACTCTAATCTCTCTAATAGATTAGTAAGATTCAATTAGTTATGTGTGTGTGTGTACTATCTATTACTCTAATCTCTAATAGATTAGTAAGATTCAATTAGTTATGTGTGTGTGTGTGCTATCTATTACTCTAATCTCTAATAGATTAGTAAGATTCAATTAGTTATGTGTGTGTGTGTGTGCTATTTATTACTCTAATCTCTAATGGATTAGTAAGATTCAATTAGCTATGTGTGTGTGTGTGCTATCTCTTACTCTAATCTCTCTAATAGATTAGTAAGATTCAATTAGCTATGTGTGTGTGTGTGCTATCTTTTACTTTAATCTTTCTAATGGATAGTAAGATTCAATTAACTTTAGAAAAGATGTGTGTGTATGTTTTCTCTTACTCTAATCTCTCTAAGTATACCTACTCTCTTTAGTTAGTACATCTTCACTATTAACTTATATATTGTTAATTGAAAGTTAATACATAAGAGAACTCATCATATTCTTATTATACATGATGAAATTCTCATTCACCAACTTTATTGTCAATTAGATTAAATAGAATTTTGAATAATACTAAAAATTGATTTAGTTGAAGTATAGAAATTTAAGTTAGAATTGGACTAGAAATGTGAAGCATAAAAGTAATGCATTCCTAAACTTTCACTCGTAATTTACACACTTAATTTTTGATTAATTAATATTAGAAAATATTTGATGTATAGAAATTAGATGTACAACAACAACACTAAGTGTGAATCCGAGTTGGCGAGGCTTCAAATTACAGACTCTCTTTGAAAACAAGGAGATTACTAGGGAAATTGACCAATTTAAAGTTCTAAGTGTATAATATAAGTGTAGTACAAAAAAATGGCTCCAAAGCGAGCTCGAACACAAGGCGCTAATGATCATGATGCCGGTACAAGTAACGGTGGAACTCCTGCGGAACATGCTATGTCTCCACCAATGGGACCAATCGGAGCTATGGTACAGGTTAGTATTGCAGTTTCAAGTTATGCATCATTGCATATGCGAGACCATAGGAATATATTATTTACCTTATGAAAAGAAAACACGGACCGAATCCATGGGGCTTAACCCCAAGAAACTCGTCATATGTTTGACAAGTAGGAAAGATGTCTGGTTAAACTGGTTGCTATAGGAAAGAATGTTTGTCCAAAACCTTCGGTATGGTTTTTCTGAAGTATCTCTACTTATTAGCGCTGGTATTATGTGGCAGTTGCTGAGGCGTGAGATGAGGCCCAGGATGGCACCACTGATGCTGTGGTGGGAGTACACCCAGATTAGCCCAGCTGGATACTGCAGTTTTGTTTTTCCGTGGCGTGAGGATGACGCCCAGATTGGCACCGTTGTTGCTGTGACGGGAGTACGTCCAAATTATCACAACGAGTACTTGTTGAGCAGTATGGGACGCTCATGAGGATAAGGGTTTTTATAAATAATGTATATACCGATCGGACATAATAGCGCCAGTAGAGATTCTTGAGTGAACCTAATCCAAGGGTTGTTGGTTTAAAATTGGACGCCTTCTTGTTTGATAATTGTTTGTAATACTGTTTGAAGGGCTGTTTTAATGAACTAGTATCATAAATAAAGTAAAGGAACATGTACGTTTAAACAGTGTGGTAATAATTAGATAACAAAAGAAGGGTGAGTGTGGTGTGGAAAGTGGGAGAATGATACCCCGACGGTATCATTCTATGGACGGGTGGACCCGATGAGTCGGGTAACTTTCCAATTCTAGATTTTTTTTTTCTTTTAGTCATAAATCTTAAAAGAGACAAACCTTGGCGACTGTGCTTCTGAAACATGGAGAAAAAAGCGCACAGGTTGGCCACTCTAAGATTTATACTTTTAGGTATAATTGATTTTAGATAGTTTTTAGATAGGGTTATGGTGGTCACGCTCCGCCATAGCGACATAGGACCAATCCTTCACTAACGGTTCATGCCCGTGGCAACATAGTAGCTAAGGCAATGTCCGTTGGTTTTTCCTTATCAGGATTGGAGACCTATCAAAGGTACTCCGCTCCTCTTGACAAGGGGCAGGGACCTCACAGCACCCCTTCTGATTTAGCATCATCACATTCGAGTTCAATTTTCCACTTTGGTAGCTTAGCTTCACAACAGCTTTTCAATGAAGGAGTCTGCACCCCCTCTGAATCAACATTTTGCAGATCTTCAAGTACATACTCTTGCTTAGCCAAGTCCTCAAAATCTGGTACATCCAAATTCGGTAAATCTGGTATACCAAAAACCATGGTCCTACTGGTCTCAACAGCAGCCCTGCTTTGACCTATGACATCTGCATTATTAATCAACTCTTTGGCAAAACCTGTATTAGTATCATCATTCACCTCTATGATAGAATCTGTACCAGAAAAACTTTGCTCTGATTCTGAGTCAGTAGCAAACGTATCAGTTGTAACCGAATCTTCATGCATGTCTACTTGAATATGGCTGCACTCATTCACCTGTACGATTTTCTCTTGAGCTTTAGCCACTTCATTGTTTTGATTTCCTGATATTTTTTCCTCTTGTACTACAGGTATATATTCTTTGCAAAAATCAACTTCTGTATCTTGAAGCTGTAAAGCTCACCTTCAAAGACTTCTACTTCATGCCCGGCATCTACAAACCCCAACTTTTCATACACAGCTTTGACTATGTCTTCATCATTAGCTTGTAAAAAGGTAGCATCTTGCACAATAAACTTATCAATCACAGCTTCTAACTGGGATCGTACTTGCCCTTGGATATCTGCGTAGTCCGGTAGACTCGTACTCTATTCCCGATAGCTTTCATACTACTCATAACTTGCTTGCATAATAGCTTCTTTGAAATACTCCCAGTTTCCACTACAGGCTCTGGTAACCTCTTGAATCTGCTCCTTCACATCTGAACTCACTAACTGCTCAAACGATTTGACCATAACTCCTCTGGTATCCCTCTAACCTTGGTCTCTAGCTCATAGCACTCTAGGTAGCCCTCTGGATCGTATCCATCAAAAAGTCGTCTCTCGTCGTATATTGCATCTAAAGCTGCATCCAAAGCTTCATCAATTTGATGTTTCTTCTTTACGGTCTCCACTTCAAGCAGAGATCCTTGAACCAATTGAAGCATCTTCAAAAAATCTGTAACTGTTCACTTATTATCAAAACCGTTTGCACTTAATTCTGCAATCAACTTCATCATCTGCTCTAAGTTCTCCATCTTTACCTCCCACCCTCGCTCGTTTCACGTCGGGTTCACAAAAGAATGTCAGGGGATTTGTGTTTGCTACGTGAGCCCGGGCCTCTGGCTGTGGGAGGTGTAAAAGAGAGAGAACAAGAACAACAGACACTGGCAACCACCGCAATCATCCATTAATTGAATATTACCTTGAGTACAACTTGGTCCTTAGCCAAGGCGGGCTGTTAACAGCACCGTCACTTGGATCAGCCTGCTGACTAGGAGTTTAGGCTCCCGTTTACAGGATTAACCGGGCCGTTAATGACACCGGACTTAACAAATTGCTAATTCAATCTCTAATGAATGAAGGTGACGAAAAATCCCTCCTGTCGTTTTATATATTTCATCTACCCTTAGATTCTGCAATCTTAAATTCTGCTCACTGCTTCAATTACCATCAGTAAGTTCCAGACTCTACTTTTATCTTTCCTTAGACTCCGGTTTCGGCTTCAGCTACTACGACTTCTACTCCAACTCCTTGAATTTCCTATTGTGCCGTCAAAGCTCGGGGGGTGCACTATGTTATCATGTTAATGTATAACGTGAGTTCGAAAGGAGGGGTTTTAAAATGAAAAAAATTTACGCAATTTATCAGAGAAACATTAAAATAAGGGGTTTTTAAATTCAATTTTGGAAAAAAATCCTAAAATAAGGGGTCATTTTATTCATTCACACATGTTAAAAGAGGGATTTTTTAATACCCCGTGAATGCACGTTATATAGGGTGGTACTGAATGGTGAACCCCCCCAGTGTCAAAGAGGGATAAAGAGAGATATTTTCCTTTCTGCATGATGTCCAGAGTGAGAGAGATAGCCTTTGCCTTGCCTCTCGATGCTTTGTAATAGCCAACGATGAGCCGAGAGCGAGAGAGATAGCCTTTACCTTCTGTCTGAGAGCGAGAAAAGCTTCCCCCGTTCCTCTTTGTTCTCTCCTCTATTACCCTTCTGGCTTCCTCGACCACTTAGCTTTATATGCCCGAGAGAGAGAGAGAGAGAGAGAGAGAGAGAGAGAGAGAGAGAGAGAGAGAGAGAGAGAGATAGACAAAGAGGGATCCTCCTCCTTGAGGTCGAGAGCCAAGATGGCGAGCCTCTTCTCCCTCCAACTAGTATTCCCGCCTCCGGTCTCCTTCGTCAAGCCAAGGATATCTCCTTCTCCTCCTCAACTTGCTCTCAAGCATGAGAGAGAGAGAGAGAGCCGTTGCTTCCTCCTCGTTCTCCCTTCCGCCCTTGCCAAACTCCCCTTCGTGACTCCTCGTTATTCTTCTCTTCTTATTCTAGGTTTCCTGGAAAAGGAAAATTCTATTTTTGGCATCCCATTAGCGATATCGCTAATGGGAATAGCCACTTGATGACGTGGCAGTGGCGACTTTCAAGCAACGCCGAAATTGCTGCCTTCGACACCAAAATTCTGAGCATCGGCAAGTTGACCAACATTCAACTCACAACCACTCTCGTCTGAGCACCCCTGCGGCCTGCGCGAGCACTTTCAACTCCGCCTCTACGCTGCTTTCCTGCTCGCCCGCCATGCTCCCTAAATTTTCTTTTCTTTTCACTAAAACAAATACCCCTTAAGGGTTTTGGGCCACCTTGCCTTTGGGCGGCCAAGGTAATTTGACTTTGGCGGGCTCTTTGGGCGGCCCTATGAAGGGCATCACATTTGGCATACATATCGGCCAAGGCAATACCAAGCACGACACTTTGGGCTGCTCTCGAAGGGCTTCACTAGGTACCACATTTGGCCTACATATTGGCCAAATCATGGCCACGCTTCCTTCATTGGGTGGCATTGACATACATGCTGGCCAAGGCAATGCAGTAGACATCAATTTTGGCGTACGTATCGATTGGGCGGCCTAGGCAGTACATCTTTCCCCAATAGTCCTTGATTAACAATATCTTCATGAATTTTATTGTCCATACCGACATCTCGAATAATGCCAAAATTACCCAGCTCAGTAGCGCCCCGACAACTGACACCGAACTCTACCTGCCAAGTCGTAAATCCCTTTAGACTTCTCAAACTGCATAAAATGCATACAAACTCTACTGATGCTGTAAAATTCCCAGATGGCACCCCGACCGAGCCGACCGAACTGGTACAGAGCTGGCCCCCAGTGAATCTTTAACGGCTAATATCTTGGTGACCGGGACTCCGATCACTGATTTGAAAGAACCAACGCGCTCCACAAAGTGAGCACTTCAGGCCCATGCATCCACTTCATCTCTATCATCTCAATTGCAATTGCCCAATCCGATACGGATCTGCAATCGACTCAACTTACAAGTGTCATAACTTCTTCACCGTAGCTCCAACGACGAGCCATAAAGATAGGCCGGTAGAGCACTTTAAGCACTACAGTTCTAGATCGTAATATCTCATCTGTGGTCAATGCAAGCATACTCATGTTTGTCATCATTGAGGCATCTGTTGGCCCTTTTAAGCCGTATCTGGCATACATTAATCATTACACTTGTCCTGTTAACAAGCCCTCATCACTGACCATTAATCAAGTAGGCCATCAATAAGCTTGATCTGCATCTTCTTGGCATATTTCTTAGCATGGGAGCGGAGCTGCACGACACCGTTTTAGCTCTTGGTATTTCTTTTTACGCTCCAATTTGGTCCACTATGGGTCTTTTGTTGTTTCTTGTTTTGATTTTTGAGATTTTTTTGATTTTGTTTCTATTTTAGCCTTCCATACCTGTTTTATTTCCTCTTGCATCCGTTCCCTTCGCACTCTCGAGAATCTTCCTGATATTTGGTCTTTGACACAATCCTTTGCTTTGACAAGCATTAGATAGTGAGTTTTATCTTTTATCCTGGGCATCAGGTTCTCTCTCATTTTGTTTTCTGCTCGTTTTCTCCTATAGCGTTCCTGGCGTCTAGGGTGTTGATTGGCAAAATCAAAAAACTTAATATTCGCTGTTTCCTCCCCACGCTCGCTTGAGCTGTCTGAAAACTCATTATCTGCATCGTTATTTACATCCAGATGCTCAGAGGAATTATAAAACTCTTCTTGTTCTGGTGGTTCTACAATCTCATCTTCTCCTCGTATAAGGCTTACCATGTAATAGGGTAACACATCATAGCCATCCTTATCGCAAAATTTTATTGTTGGACTATCTGTAATGGTACAGACATCCAATGTTGCTAGTATGTGTTCCCATTCTAGAGGTTCTGAGGCATCTTCAGGGAAAGGTTCTGGAATATAATCCTTGTCCTCAATCGCTCTTTCTAAGACGCATTCCTCTCTTTTTAAGCTCCCACAATGTGAAGCTCTGCACATCCATAGCTCTTTTTGTTGCCCTAAACATGCTGGGAGTTCCGACCCTGCCAATGTAGCTAAATCAAACTCTTCCACTGGTGTCTGGTTCACATCTTTGTAACTATGGTCTTTCAGGTGTATTTTGGTTGTTGTCTCGCCATGTCTGAGGTATATGTGGTCGTAACCCCAATCCTGGACCATCTTTACTTGTCTCATGAATGGTCTTCCCAAAATGATATCGTAATTGTTCTTTTTGTCAAAATCGACTATTGCAAATGTATGCTCATACTCAATTCTGCACGAGGTGGCAATTACTTTTTCTAAGAGTCCTAGAGGCTTCTCCATGAACCCATCTGCAAGTTTCAATTTCATTCTGGTAGCTCTCAAAGCCAATTTTCCCCATTTTTTCCAGATTTCCTTGGTGTGATAGCGACTCCTACTCCACTGTCAAGAATAGATTTGGAAATTACTCCCTGGAATTCTACTGGTAGCGTGGTGTTTCCATCTTCCCCCTCGCAATATTCTCCAACCTTGTTTAAAGGTACTGGCCTAGTGTTTAGTTGAGGCTTGTCCAATTCTCTGATCCCTTCTTGAAGCTTCGAGGTGGGGTCTTTCACTCCAAATGTTTCTAAGCATTTGCCTACGGTGGTCCACATGTTTGGTCGTAACCTCAGGAGTTCGGCTAATGTGATTGTACATGCCACAGGGGTGGACAATAACTCAATCAACCCTTGTGAATCCATCACTCTGTTAGAAGCAAGTCTTTGGTATGGGATTACTCTCACCTCAGACTTGGCTTCATACTCTCCTAGGTAAGAGGGTAGAGTTTTTAGTGAGTCTGGTTGGCTGTGCCCCGAACTAATTGATCCCTGGTCTCCCCCTTGTGAATGCATATCAAAGTTCATTTGTGATCTTACCTAAAATTCTTCAATAGGAGATAAGATCTCATTTTTCTCTTTTCTCCTGCTATTCATGTGGTAACTCACCCTGTTAGCTTCGTTGGCATCACGGATTTTCTTCCACAGGTCATCTAGACCATTACACTCCTTACCCATTTCTACCAATGTTTTAAGCTGGAACCCCTCACTTGTCTCATCTGTTGTATTTGGCGCTATGATAGGCTCTCCCCTAGACTCAGAGGCATTCGTGAGTCTTTCCTTCATTTCTACTTTTTTCTCTAAAGTTGGTTTGATAGGGGTTGGAGCTGGTACTTCATGCCAACTTGCAGGTTTTTCAAGCGGATTTTCTATCAATGATTGGGCGGTTTCAATCATCTTTCGACACATTTCCAACCTCTGTTTTTCTATTTTTGCATATGGATACGTCATCCATCTTTGCTCTTGGGTTTGGTCGTTTTTGAGTCTGGCTTCGTAAGCTTTTAAAAGTGCGTCTAACTGCTCATTTACCTTGTCTGCCAACATTGATCCTCCTGATCCTGCACTTTTGGATTCTGCTATTTCCTTGGGTGCTATGGTTGCCGCAGAGTGTGAGCTTAGGCTAGCTAGATCATCTAACCGCTCTAGTCTATCCTTTGTGTGTTTTAACTCCTCGGATAGAGCCGTTTGCCCTCGTTCTCTCCCGGCTTTCATACGCGCCTTTCTAGCTTTCCAAGTGCTTCTATGATTCTTCACTTCTGCACTTGTGACATCGGTTTTTGGCTCTTCAATTATGGGTTCGTTCGTCATTCTTTGAGCTTGGGCTCGTGTCACTGCCTGAATAGGTATTACTGTCTCATTTTCTGACCCTCCACTGGAAGGCACTACTTCCAGCATGTTCAAGGTAGTTTTTTCTCCTTTTTTGGGGTTCTTTGGGCAATCAGGAATCAAATGAGTAACTCCACACTCGGTGCATTATGCGTTGACTCTAATGAGGATAGTCTCTTAGCCAATGGTCTCCACCACACTTGTAGCAAGGTCCCTTAGGTTTTTGAGGTACTCCTTGAGCTCCTCTTTGTTGGTATGCATGTCTCTGTCCTCCCATGCCTCCGTTGGCTATGAACAACAATGTTCATTCATCCAAGCTATATCTTCCTTCTCCTGCTACTAGTGCAGCTGTTTGTGGTCTTGCAATTCCTATCATGCTCCATGGTTCTGGAGTTAAGGGTTCTTCCGGTGGATAATAGGCAGGATTTGAAGCATATCCATTGGGATCTTCATAATATGCATGCATAGGCACCAAAGACTTCTCTTCTGGTTCGGTTACTATTGGTGTGTATCTTATGCCAATTGGTCGTAAACCTGGTAGGGGTGGTTGTTGCCCCAACACTGATTGTGGTCTTTCTACACCTACAGGTCCTGGTAGGTTTCCTTCTTGATATCTAGGCATCGGTGGAAGTTGAGGAGATACTACCTGAGCCTGGGGATCATAAGGTCGTTCTCTCACATATCCCTTGTTATAATGACATTCCTCCATCCCATGGTTTGTCCATTTTTGTTCAATAGCACACCACTTGGGCTGTTTAGTTGGTGTACATGTTAATCTTTTTTAGCACTTCCTCTACAAGCTGCTCCTGGCTTACATCTACTTCTCCTTTCGGTTCCGTCTTAGTGGACTTGCTTCCACTTTGTTGGGAGGATGAATCGTCGTCAAGATCCTTGAATTCACCCTCCTTGTAGACCGCACAATTGTCTACAAGGTAAAGAGCCTCCTTAGTTAACTCATTTAACGTCGTGCTCCCCTTCATATATAAGTCCTTCTGGAGATCTGCATTCCTCAGTCCTTGGATAAATATAAGCATAAGTCTGGATTGAGTTGGCAGTTCTTCCACAGGACAGAACTTAACATATCTTTGTAGTCATAGGGCTGCCTTTCGACAGAATCCCCTTCTTTTTGTTTGAATTTATGGATTTGTGAGATGGTATTATGAGCTATCCCCCTTTGTGAGAATTCCTCAATAAACTCGTCAAACACCTCCTCCATAGACTCAAAGTCTCTACGCTCCAGAGAGTCAAACCAAGTAGCAGTATCCTCCTCTAGGGTTAGTCCAAACCTTGCAAATTGGGTAGGGAAGTCTAACACCTCTTCAGCTCTAATTACACGCACAAAGGCTACTACATGATCTCTAGGATCTCTGTTTCCCGTGTATTTCTTGTTTATCCATTTTTGCACTTGAGAAGGTCTAATTCTACGATGGTCTACAAATCTCATCATTGGATCTTCCCAATCTATATACCTGCTCTGGCCTTCGGTAGTTGCCTTTTCTACCTCCATTGGGAGAATAAGTTTGTATTCTCGCCCATACCTATCAACAAAAACAATATCCTTCCCCATAGCAATTCATAAGAGAATAAGTAAAGAACCTTGTCTTTGCTTAATTCGTTTGGGTAGGGTTCTTTGCAACAAAAGTAAGAGACTATTATCTCACTCTCATGCTTGTAAATTCCCACATTCTCATTATGAGTAGAGACCCTGGTTGTTGTCTTATCATACATAAAAAGAACTCCAGGTCGATCAATGTTTGGAGGCGGTTCTTGAGTTTCTGAAACCATTTTTCCTTTTGCCACGTTATCTCCATATCTATTGTAATCCTCAGGGTTACTAACTATCAGATAGTGGTTCCCCTTTTCGTCTCGGAATCTATCTCCATCATCATAGACTTGAATTATTTCTAGTCTCTGAGCAGGTCTTTCTTCAATACAAATACACTTGCGCCCTCAATAGTCAGAATAAACTAGGGCTCCCCTCAAGTTTGTTCCTTCTAAGAAGATTATAGTGAACTTGGAATCGTTCAAATGATTTAGGGAGGTGCTTCCCCCTGGCATTGGTCCGTCATAGGTGAAACCTCCTAGCTGTTGACTACCCATCATGAAGAAGGACTTATCGGATGAAGTGTCAGTATCACTACCCTCCTGAATAATCGGTGCTAGTGGATCTAGCCTTGCCTGAGTTACACTCTCCTTGGTGGACACTAAGCTACCATGATCACCTTTTGGTCTCTAAAAATGTGTCTTCCTGATCTTAAATTCATCAAACTTAGCAATGCAACTTAGCACAAATCCAACCACTCACCTGGCAAAGGATCAGTTTCCTCCCAACTTCTTGCTTTGCCACTGAATATACCTGTACACAAGTGTTTAATTTCAGCAATCGAATCAAAGCATTTAACCACTAGAGGTTGTTTTAGTAATGATTGGTATAACTGGAGGGTTAACCTCAACCACTACTGTATTTTCTACACTTCTGATGTTCTTGATTAGGTCTGCTAATTTATAACTGTACTTCCCTCGGATGTTGGTCAATTTACCTGAAAAGTCTTAATTCCTTCTTTGCTCCGTCAAAAGGTCAAACAAGGTCCAAATTCACTTCTGAAAGAAGTTCTGGAACTCTTAAGTCAATTGGAACATCACTGTATATCCTCAATCAAATTTTCTCTTCACTAAGCCCCAGTAGACATTCTATGCGTAGGATGTCTCCTGCTCTGTTTTGCCTGGTTTTTTCACTATAGAGTCCCCTTGATGTGCTGAGTCCACAATTGCTTTTACTTTTTTATTTGGACCAAAATTGACTAGGAGGTTTGCCCCAGGCTATACAACACCCTGATATGCCTATAGTCAGTTTTTGGCTTCAATTTCATGCATTATACATTCTACGCATAGCATGTCTAATTGCTCAAAGTGGCTTCAAATGCAAAGCACAGACTCCTCTTGAGGTGCTGATCACTTTGGTATGCTCAAAATTAGGTTTGGAGTGCCAAATCACGCAGAACACATCCTACGTGTAGGATGTCTTTTTGGCTTGTTTGACCCCAGACATGAGCCACAGCTTCTCCTTGATGTCAGCAACCCAATGCTATGCTTAGATTTTGGTTTGGATTTCAAAAGACCCCAATTTTAGCTATTCTAGCCCTTTTCAGTCAAAAATGCTAAAGTCTGCTTAGAACCCAATTTTCTCACCCAATTGAGATGAAACCCTTCTCAGGCACTCAATAAATCATGCAGATCATGCTCATGCAGCCACCCTATGGTTTTGGTCTTAAAATAATGTCTTCGCACAATTTGGGTAGGATGTGTGGTAATTTCTGTCTATCTGGTCTTATCCTGTCAAGATATGGTCAAATTTCCACTTTCCAGGTGAAAATAGGGTAAAACTACCTTCTGAACACACTGGTCAACTTAAAATTTTAAAATTCCCACCAGATCAGCCTGTAGACATCCTACGCGTAGGATGTCTCCTGGCTTAAAATTTATTTTTCTCCTGATAGAAATGCTCCTGATGCTCTGCAGCTCTCTCAGAAACACTCACAACAACTTTTGAACTTCACTTCAGCTTTCAAACACTCTTTTGCATCTTTTACAACCTTGTGATGAACCTAACAACAAGTATAACATGCATGAAGTGCTCTAGATCATGAATCATGATGTCCTACTTACCCTACTCCTACTCATCATGTGAAATGGTGATATTGGTGTTTTGGTCCTGGCCTCTCCGGACTCTCAAGCTCTCCTTTCACCACTTCTACCACTCCAACTCCTACTCATCAACTCAACTAAGGCCTAAAAACTATCTAAGTCTACCTAAGTCAAAGGATCTAGGCCAGGCACACGCTCCCTATACTCCCTCTAAGACCTAGAGAGTCCTCCACCCTCTAATCCTATCTAAATGTAAAACAAGACTCTGGCAAGACACAGAATCCCTATCCTCAAGGACTAGTCTCGGTCACCTACCTAGGGTTTTCGTCCCCGGCAGCGACGCCAATGTTGGCGGATACGCCCCCGACGGATGTCAGCACAGTGAGAACTCACCTAAGAAGATTTGTTAAGACGAAGCTCGACCCGCAGGCGCGTGGAAGCAATCATAGGGTGTCAATCTACACTCGACCCACTCTCAACTAATTCCTACAGAGGTCTCTACCCAATGTCTAAGCTACAGCCTTCAGGAGTGCATAAGAAGAGGTTTCCTACAACGCTTCCAAGAGCCAATTACCCATCAAACGTTCTCGAAACGCCACTGAACTTGAAGGAGACCCTACTCTCACCAATAGGTTTCTCTCCCTAAGGTCTATGAACCAAAATCCCAACCCTAAACACCAGGTGCAAAATCACGTAGGATGTCTGGTCGAAATCTGCACGTCATCGTTGCCAAAAACTAAAGTGCCTAATGTGTAGCTCTACTCGATGCGAACACCTGAATATGCTGCAATGCAAAAAAGAACAACGTATTCTTATCAAATCACCAGATGAAGCTCGTAGGTCGAGCTCGCAAAACCAGACCGTACACCCGCAATGTAGGTATTGGCGCGTAGCTCTCATCGGGGGCAATACGATGCACTTCTTTGCACTCGATTCCGACCACTGTTGCGCGCGTAGCGTCAAGATGAAACTCTCACTCTCTCTCTCGTACACAATACGCTCACTCACAGACAGAACTTTTTTAAAATGACAAAGGTTTTTTTCATTAAGGTCAAAAGTGGTATAAATACCTTACAATCTCAAACCCTAATGTTCCAATTTTACCATCTACTCAATCTAAATGTCAAAAATGGGATACAATTTGGAAACTTCTGTAAGCCCCAATATTTACAAAGGTGAAATCTCAGTTTTTCTCAATAAATGAATAATTACAAAAAATAATATTCCGCCGAGCAGTCATTTTGCGTAGGGTGTGTCCATCCTCTAACATTAACCATGGGTAGGTAGAGCACTGATAAATATGTAAGGACTTTAGTTATTAAGGGTTGCTTTCAAGAAGCTGATATGATGGGTTTCTCAAATTCATAAATTGAAAGTGAAAGTTTGTAGTTTTCATGTTAAAGAGTACAAACTTTCAAGAGTGAGGTACCATAAATTGAAAGTGAAAGTGAAACTTTGTAATTTTTCAAAGTCAAGAGGGTGAGTGCTACCAAAAACATTCATTGCAAAGGGGGCCTCTTTAAAAAATTGAAGGAAAAATTTTGGGTTCAAATAATGGGGCCATTGTAGGGGGAAGAAATCTAGGTCCATAGATTAATGACTTTATAAAACCAAGGTTCAACAAGATTGAAATTATGGGGGTTGGGGTGCTTGAGAACTATGAAACTGGTCTTATGGGCAAGAATTGTTTGAATTAAATATTCGTGTGGAGGATACAAAATCTTTAAAATCATGTGGAGGATTCAAAAACACGTGTGGAGCCCACGTCAGAACGAATTTTCAGTTGAATGTTTTCATGACTGTGACTTCTCTGTATCTTTGTGCCTTTCTCCTTCTGCGCCTTTCTCAGCTCGCTTTACAGCCCCCTGTGCACGCTGCTTATCCTTTGCTATAGATAGCAACCTAAGAAAGAGCCCAAGGAATGCAGCCCGATAGGTCTCCCCCACAAAGACCCGACATTCTCCCACGAAGGTATGTCACCTCTCTCTGTCTCTCTCTGTGTTGTGTACAGCGACCCTGTGTGTAGTAGAGTACTGAGGTGTGGATACATTGAGTAATGAGTATGGATTTATTCATTTCGCTCTGACCGCAGGGTAGGAAGAGTGAATCTATCTCGGATAGATCACTTCTACGCCAGTGAACACGGTTGTGACATGAAGGGATCTGTTTGCATCCTGACAGGGGCTACTTTTTCCGACTACGTGCCAATGATTTTCACTGTGACAGACAGACAGAGGAGGGGGGTGCGATGCTACGCATCCCCGAGAGGATCTTGCTAGATCCAACACTTAGAGAGCCAGTGGAGGCACTTTGGACAGAGAATCTGGACACGTAGGACACCCCTGCTAGTAGAGTGGCCTCTAGACTGGCAGAGCTTAGTCGCTTCTTCCTTCAGGAGTCTGCAGCTGCAGCCAAAGCGGCACTGGGTGTGGTCAGATGGATGTGCTGCTCAATTCAAGTCATCTAGACCGTTCTTCTTCGTGTCAAGGTACGCCAGGTTTTATTCCACCTCTGATGAAAAGTTTCTAGAAATTTGTTTCTACCCAGCATGAAGGTGGGTCATTGTTTTAGGTACTATGGTTTGACTTGCATTGAAATGCTGTGGAGTTTCTTTGCCTCGGGCCATGGCAAAGGGGAGCATGATGGGGCAGGGGCAGTTGCTAAGAGGTCTTTAACACATGAGCAGTTAAAGGCTGAGCAAAAGTCTGGTAAGAATCTAGTAAGGCATCAAGAACAGTCTGCACAAGGGAGCTGTCTGAAATGACTTCACCTGTAGAAATAAGTTGCTCATTGATATCCTTGACACCAGCAAGGAAAGTGTCCATATCATCTTTCTCATGCATAATCTTTGACTCCATCTATTTAAGGTCAAAAGAGATATCAACAAAGAAAGCTTACTTATTTAAGCTACATCGTGATTGATTAGCATTAGTCTTATTTATTTAATAAAGGCTAAAACGTTTGTGAAAAAGGAAGAAAAAATCAAAAGTAAATTATATAATAGGAAATATTTTGGTAAAAGGGAAAAAATATATGGGGGGTTCCCATGCATGGAAAATCTTGCCGCATTAGCTCTCCCCCTAAGGCTAGAGGTATTCATGCCTCTAGCTCTTCTTCTGGAGCATGTTGAAATAGAGTAGGATTTCTCCTTGGTGGCTGGTAGATCCTTGTAGGGAATAATGGATCCCTTGGAAGCATGAGGCTCCCCAAATTTCTTTTTGATGTCCACCTGGGTCCCACACTAAGCGTAAATTCATTGTATGCAATAATGCCTTCTTCATAAGATCACACTTATAATGATTCTTGAGTCCACAAGCTGCACAAGAATTAACTCTTGCATAAATGATAGAAGGTATGGAAAGAACTTGATCAGTCCTTGAAAGTATTCCAAAGCGGCACCATGCATGGCTTCCTCGTCCAGACACATAGCCTAAAGGAAGTAAGAACCCATAATCCTCATATCTTGCTTGTTGTCCTTCTTGATGCCAAATTGATAGACACCTGTTGCCCACATGGATAGATTGCATGGTTGATGCCTGTTGCACAAGAGAGCCCACCATGTACAAAAGATAAACTGCAAACCACATTTTGAAAAATGACTCCATGTTACCACTAGTATGCAAAACCATTCTTCCTTGATGGGTGTGTCCTAGATTGATTCCACTGGTTGTTGATGTCAATCCTTCCACTCTTGTCGCAACCCAACTTAAAGAGCTTCCCAAATTAATGTTACACACAATGTTCACAATTAGAAAGGAATACCTAAAGTTCCAGTAGACCTCAATTGCATTTCTCTGCATGAGTCTTTCTCTAGAAAGGACTTGCCAAGTGGTCGTCAATATAACTTTTGGTCGTCTTCTACCAATCTCGTGCCATAGGGGTAGTTGAAGTGTCTTCACCACTTTCACCTGTGGTTGCAAATTTGAAGGGTCCACCTTGTTGTGGTTGAATGTGAGGCCCATTTCCTCAATGGAGCTATCACTTCCTTCACTCCCTGTTGACTCCTCCTCTAAAGTGGTTGAAGAGTCACCACTAGAAAACTCATCCATAGAGGTTTCTAGATCCATGTCGCATTGCCGACCTGTCTTCATGTCGTAAAGTATTTGCCTCCCTTTTGCATCCTTCATCTGGATTTTGCCGGTGTCCCAGTCCTGCTTAGCTCTCATAGCCATAAGCCAAGGCCTCCCTAGAATGATAGGGTAGCCCTCCCCTTTATGTGGCATGACAAAGATGTCCACATCTACCTCGGTGTTGAATGCCTTTATCCTAACTGCATTTATGACACCAACACATTGAAATTTTAAATTATTTGCCATTTTGGTTCGGCATGGTGCCGGCCGACTCACCTCTAAACCCAAACGGTGCATCATTTTTTTCACGCATGACGCATATTTGTGCGCCACCATCGATGTAGATATTGGAGATGTGTTGCCCTTTGATGTAAACATCCATCACTGATAGTATGTCATCTAAATTCCTCCCAGAGATAGCCCCAGCTATCTTTGGCTTTGGTCGTCTAGTGCTAACCATCTTTGTCCATTGTCTCCTCACCCTAAGTGCTAGGTGGAGTAATTGGGGCCATGTGATTTTTGGGCCCTACACAAAAACATCTTGAACCAAATCATATGGTTTAGAACATTCACCCAAAGAGAAATCTACAATGTCAATTTTACGTCGTGACTTGGACGGCTTTTTGCTAGATTCCCCTTTAGTCTTCATCTTTTCTTCCTTTTGGGAAGATTCACCTTGCCTAGCGCGTTTTACCCCTATGGCATCTACTCCTTTAAACTTGGTCTTACCTTTTGCTACTCCCTTGATATCCTCCTCCACTTTCTCCTTTCCTTTACCTTCAAGACTGATGATGCTTACTGTTTGATTGCCAACTAGTGGTGGGGGTAAGGGTGGAATGAGAGGTTGTGGTGGTGGTGGTGGTTGTGGTTGAATGGGTGGTTGTAGGATTTCCACGGGTGGTGCTTGTTGTGGTGCCCTCGGTGGTGGTGGTATTGCTCTCGGTGGTGAAACCTGGTTTTGCCTCGCTCCTCTGTTGAAATTCTGCCTCCTTGGGTGTGGACAATAGTACATGCCATGACCATCCTCCCCACAATTGTAGCAGTGGTATTCTTGGTTTTGCCTTCGTTGTCCCCTCCCTTGATCTTGGTTGCGATTGTGTGCATGCCCTTGTTGTATCAAATGGACTAAGAGATTCTCAAGTTGATTGGTGATTCGATTGAGCAGGTCTTGCTGATCTTCAATTGGTTCTTGTGGTTGAATCCTTTGGGTAGCTGTTGTAGGTGGTGCTAGAGGTGGTCGGGTCCTAACGGCTTCCTCTTTATCAATATTCCTAGCTTGTAGGCGCAACGTCTTGTCTTTAAGGCGGGCCACTTCAACTGCTAGCTCATACGTAGCAGGAAACCTTCCCTTCACCTTCTCTTTAAGAGTTGACCATAACCCAGCCACAAACCGATCCTTCTTTAGGAAATTAGGTGCCCCCTCATCCTCTCTTAGCAATGCAACCCATCGCCCCCATAATTCTACAAACTTTGACTCATATGATGCGTATTCCAGCATACTGCCCTGCTTCAACTCTGTCAACAATTTCTATAGCTTCTCTGATGTTGTGCCCTCTCCAAAACGCTTGACAAAGGCTGCTCTTAATAAGTCCCACCGTTCCTTCGTTTCTTGTGCCAAGGCATTGTACCATGATCTTGCTTCCACCTTCATTAGAAGTGGGAAGATGCGCAAGCGCAAAGCATCATCATCTCTCGCAGAGATGACACATGCTATTTTCAAGTTGTCTAGAAAGTCTGCAGCATCCTCACCCACCTTACCAGTAAATGTTGAAAATGCTACACTTGCCATTGTGAGAGTGAGAAAATTAACTCGACTTAGATTTTAAATTTTTTTTTTTTTTACAGAGATTCAATACATGGGGGCTCGGTGGATGGAAAACATACTATACAAGGATGAAAATAACTACATCAAAAGACACTTCATGATTAATCATAGGGAGGATAAAGGGTAGAGAAGAGGTGTTTATCTCTTGCAGTCGTTCTCTACCAAACATGGTTGTAATGATCTGTTGATAAAACATCTTGCGGTCCGTTTGATTGAATTTGTTGTGGTGCATAAGTTTGGTTCCTTGCAAAAGGTTGATGCGCTGGGTCCATCACATGATAATTCGGAAAGGCTCTCTCCTTCGTGGTGGAAGGTTATAGTCGGAGGTGTAGAGCTCTTGGTAGTCGAGGTCAAATTTATAGTACCACAGGACAAGGTTGTCTTCGTCTTCTAGCTCTAGGACTGCCCCTCTAGCAAGCTCTTGGAAAAGCTTGAACTCTCTCTCTTTGAGCAACTTCACTTTCCACTTGTATTAATCCAAGTTGGATGGATACATAGCAAGCTGTAAAGTCGTCATCATAGCCTTGATTCACAAGCAACACCCCTTGAAGGTGGAGGGTCTTGTCTTTCCGCCAAGCAAAACCTGTGTTAAAGACCTTGTCGATGACAAGCTCCGCCACTTCACTCGGTAGAAGACGTAGAATCCATGTTGCTGTTTCTAGTTCCTGGCTCATGAGATGAGAGTGAGGTATAGAAAGACTTTGGAGGATTTACCCTTTTGTTTTGGAGATGGGGTGATTGTCGGCGCTGAAAAACCCTTGAATCTTTTGGTGCAAGGGAGAGGGAGGGACCACGCGTTCGTAGTAGCTTCCTCAAGTTGTGAAGGCTTGTTGTGGATGTAGGTGGAATAGGTGGCAAAGATGGGGACGTAGATGTAGAGAAGTCTGGTGCTACTTGAAAGCCTACCGTTGTGAGAACGCCTGTGCGGATGTCGAGGGAGAAAATGATGGCCTTTTCTTCACTTTGGATTGCACTTATGTCGAAGGTGCGGTTTTTGGCTACAATGTGAACATGATGCAGCTTGTGCCTTGCTTTTACGCTTGCAGGGATGATGAGAAATGTAAACAATCTGAGTAGGGAAAGATGGTCTTACCACTTCTTCTACGCTAACAATACAACACCCTAGCAAGAGTGTCTTGATGACTTGAGTCAAGCCTTCTTGAAGCTCCTCCTCTTCAGTGGTCCAATTAGAGAATTCAAGAAGCCACTCGTCCATGAAGAGAAGTAAACATGTCAGCCTTGTAAAATGAAGGTTTCAAGAGCCCTCCTCAGTGGGGGCACCAAATGAGAGGCGGAAGTGAAAAATAGACCCGGTGGCCTCTACACCAAGACTATGCACAATGCCCTCATCATGGGGGATACACAATAGGGGCACCACCTAGCAAGGTATGCGGCTAGGACGCATACATATACACAATGAAGCATGCCATGGAAAACAATTTCAAGATCCACGCCCAAATGTGGAATGGGGTGGTCGGAGAATAAGATGAGAGGAGTGGTGAATGGGCTCGCTACTCGTGCATGTTAGTAAGGAAGATAATGAGGTAGGGGAAACTTGCTAGTATGCTCACTTATCATACAAGAGGTGGCGAATCCGCACACCTCAAGATGGAAGTAGCAAGATGATAGGAATATGAGAGGGCGGAGAGAGTGTGTGTGTATGGTGGCGAATCCGCACACCTTTACATAAGCAGAAAAAAAAGGCAAGAAACAAGCATATACCATACTCACAATGAGATGTATCCAAAGCGACACAAAGTATGGCACCAAGATGGAGTGTGTTGATTGCTTGCAAAAGATGAATACAATAGGTAGCGTATGGCAGGAAAATGAGAAGGGGACAAGATGGTAGGAGGCATAATGGAGAGATGGGAGTTGATGGCGAGGAATATCATGAGTGTGTCCACCCTTCTTCTTCTTGAAATTGTGCCTTCAACCCTTAATTACAAGTGGTGTGGAGGTGTGGTGCTCATCTTTTGTGCATGGTGATGGTGATGATGATGGTGTTGTGATTATGTGATTAGGGTTCATGCTACAAGCATGTAGCACAAGAGTGTGTATGGATAGGTGTATGTGTGTGTGTGTGTGTGTGTTTGTGTGCTCCCCAAGTGAGCTCTCATGGCCTCCTTATATAGGGAAGGAGGAGAGGATTTAGCAATATTTCTATTTGAGGTGAGTGTCCCACTTTGGTGACTAGGAAAATGGGGTGCATGTGACTGTGGCTCCCATCTTGTCTCCTCATTATTTAAAATACCAGAGTCAATAGAGAGAGAAGATGAGAGAATGTGGGTAGGATGTAGAGGATAGGAGATATTTACAATAGTTTAGCTTTGGCTAGACATAAGCTTATTAGGGAGAGAAGAGAGAGGTAAGAAATTTACAAGAGAGATTGTCAAAGGTGGATAGTTGTTGATGAGGATGGATCCTCCAAAAATGGTGATAGAATCACTCTAGACTTGCCGAGACCTCATTAAAAGAGCCTTGTCTCTTGTAATCATGCTTGAAGACTTGTAGAACCATAGCCATTGTAGAGGGAAGAAAATTGGGGATGGCCTGTGTCACCATTACACGAGAAAACTGGGGTCCACTACAAAAATCATATCTCCGTGTTCATAACTCCAAAAATTCTGAAAAAAAACTTAGCTAAAAGTTGAGATCACGAGCTACATCTTTCATGTTGAACGCTCCTTTAGATTCAGGGTTCTTCTCTACTTAAAAAATTCATCCAAATAATGTATTATTTGTGGCTGCAAAAGTCTTTTGGTGGTCCCCTTTGAGTGGACTTCTCTCTTGCCTTCAAGTGTAAGCTCCTTCATGTGTATGAAAACATGACCTAGAGTTTTGAAAAGATTGGCAATCATCTAGATGGAGGTATTATTGAAATTTGAAAGTGGGGTTGAGGTTTGAAAATGAAAACTAGTGAATAAAATATTTGGTAGGGTGGAATAATATACATACATGAAAAATATATTAGAAAATACTAAAATATATAATGTAATTTAGAATATATATATTTAATATTTAAGGTCAAAAGAGATATCAACAAAGAAAGCTTACTTATTTAAGCTACATCGTGATTGATTAGCATAAGTATTATTTATTTAATAAAGGCTAAAACGTTTGTGAAAAAGGGAGAAAAAAATCAAAAGTAACTTATATAATAGGAAATATTTTGGTAAAAGGACAAAAATATATGGGGGGTTCCCATGCATGGAAAAGATTGCCTCAATGGCTTGAACACGAGGCATGGATACACGGCTACATGACCTTCACCTTTTCTAAAGAAAATTTGCATGGCGAATAACCCAACCCACTGCAATCGCTCTTGTTTCCCTAAGAAATGGCTTTAACCACTGAAGCATCAGGATTAGTCATCTCTATGCCCTTACTTTGATACCCCTCGCATGCGCACAGGATGTGATTCATGTTTAAGATTTTTTGCAATGAGGTACAACACCCCAACCCTAAGCGCCAATTGGGTCCCAAGGTTAAATGGACTATGAAGAACTCCAAGATTGCAGAAGAAACCACATGCATATGTTGTTGCTAAACCTTGAGAACACACTCCCCTCCTCTCTTATTAAGTTATTACGTGTCTCCTTCAATGCTTGAATAATGATGTGTAGCCCAAATCTTGCTGCTAGCCCAATGCATCTGTTGTTGTTAAACCTTGAGACCACACTCCCCTCCTCTCGTATTAAGTTATCACTTGTCTCCTTCAATGCTTGAGTAATGATGTGTAGCCCAAATCTTGTTGATGGCCCATACTAAGTCTTCTTCAACTACCTTTTGCCAACACTAGGTTTGATACTATTCATAAAACCTAGTTGCCACAATCTATTTTGAAGATTCTTTTCCAAGCCCCCAACCTATCCCATATCAAAAATTAATCAACTCCGTCTAAATGCCTTTGCAACATTGTTGTAGAACCTACTGTTCTTGTTAAACCTTGTCTCAAAACCCAACCTTTTCCCTTGCTCACGTCACAAAGCTACTCAACCCAATGCATTGGGATCTGGCTCTACATCATTCACTTAACCCTTTATTTTTCTCCATATAACCAAAGTCAAGATCGAGATACCTAGAGAACCTTGCAAAACTTGGTGATGATTTGAATGTCTCTCTCTCTCTCACATAAGGGCATGCCATACCTGAGCCAATTTAGTAACATGGAAACCATCCTAAAGTCAACATCTTTGGCAAGATTCCACATCTTTAGGATCCCATTACTGTTGATTTTTTTATCTTTAATTTTTAAACTTCCTTTTGCAATTAATTTTCATCATCAAACCTCTATCACGCAGATCAATCCAAAACAACCCTTGATATAAACCCCTTCCAATTACATTGAGCCTCTGAGGTCCAAATCATGCCTAGATTTTTTATAGCATAGTTCTCTAGCACCCCAACCCCCATAATTTTCATCATCAAACCTTTATCGCACAGATCAATCCAAAACAACTCTTTATATAACCCCCTTCCAAAAACACTGAGCCTCTGAGGTCCAAATCATGCCTAGATTTTTTCAGTTGCTTGGACCTCCCAAAAAATCCTATTCACCCTTGTGTGACCACTTTCATCATTAAATTTATGCTTCAGGAAGCCAACAACATCCTTGGCACACTTCATGTGCCATGCATCCCAAGGAAATACTGAAGTTGTCAAGTTTGATGCATTATGCACATTGCTATTGCAAGAGTCACTTTCCAAAAAAAAGGACTAGACAACGTGCAGTTGAACAGGCTTTTATTGCTTCTCAAAGAAAGGGTGGTAACAGTAATGCAACCACTTCTTATAGTTCTGCTACAAGTGGCAAAACTTATGTTCCCAATGCTTCTATTGGCAGCAGAGCTAATGATCATTTGATCAAGCAGTGTTCTAAATTGAAGGCCAAAGAGGCTAAGAAGAAAGAGGGTGGCTCCACTGCAAATGCTGGTTCCACTACAAATGTAGCCATTGTTGAGTCTTTTGTAGATGCAGAATGGGCTTTCAATGTAGAGTACACTTACAATCCTGCTATCCATGATGCGTGCTTGTCATTTTTTGTTGCAGATTCACATGTGTGGTATTTCGATAGCAGTGCTACAAACCACATTTACCTAACGTTGTGAATTGTTCACCTCTCTTGAGTCTATCCCTCATGGAAATTCAATCACTTGTGCAAACAATTCCTCTTATCCAGTTTAGGGAGTTGGAAATATTGTGCTTACTGCTGCAAATGGCAGTTCTTTCACACTTGTTGATGCACTTTATGTACCTGGGATCAAGAAGAATATTTTGTCTATATCCGCACTTGCTAGACTTGGACTTGTAGTCAAATTTGTGGATGACAGATGTACAATTCATGATCTCATTTTTGGTGATGAAATTGTTACATATGGCCTTTTATGGCGTGGGCTATAGAAGCTCACGTTGTATGACAAGTGTGGATAAAATTTTTCAAATGCAGTTGCATATTCAAGGGCTATTTCATATGCAAAACTTTGGCATGCACGTTTTGGGCATCTGAATTTTGCCAGTTTTTTGCGTTTGCAAAAATCTGATATGGTTGCTTCTTTACTGCCTCTTGAATCACCTCTCAAACATGTTTGTCAAGGCTGTATTTTGGGTAAAATGCAACATTCTAAGTTTCCAAAGGATGGTTCAATTAGGGCCACATGCAGGTTGCAACTTGTGCATAGTGATGTTTGTGGGTCCATGCAAACTCCGTGCTTGGGCAATTACCTATACTTCCTTTCATTGATGATTACTCCAGGCATGCATTGGTATTTCCGCTTAAAGAGAAGTCCGAAGGTTTTATGTGCTTCAAATAATTTTTGGCTATGGCTGAAAATGTATCGAAATGTACTATGGGCACCCTCCATTCCGATCAAGGGGCGATTATATGTCTCATGAATTTAATGCATTTTTGGCTAGTCATGGGATAAAACACCAATGTACAATGCCGTATACACTGTCGAGTTGTGACACGTACATAGTGGGAACGCATCCTACAAGAGTTATCTTGTAACTTTTTAGATACATAATTATCTTTCCTATAATGTACATATTCATATTTAAGTATAATAATAAGCCTTCTATCTCATCCTATTATTTTTCTCAAGGGTCACCTATTCTTACTTTACCATCAGAAAATACTATGGGAAAAGCATCAATAGCTCCGTCTCTTTAACTTGGGGCAAAAAGCATTGATTCTTTCTTTCTACTATCTCATTATCATCTCACACCCTGGCTAGATTCTATATTTAGGGTAAACTGCAATATATATATATATATTCCATGTATTTTTCATATTTTTCTTATATTTTTTTTTAAATAGCTACTAGGAGGGAATCAAATCCTAATGGGACACCAGGTGGCATGATTTCAAAGATACACTTATTTTAATGCATTATTGCAAGCATGATTACAAAACTTTGTCAAGGAGCAATGTCATGCTTTCATATGGCATGAGGTGTCCTTTGGAATCAAATGAAAGTCTAGGCTAAGAGGACCACAAGAAGACTTTTGCTTCCAGAAATGGACCCTATTTTTATGATTTTTTTACACAAGGTTCCAATCCGAATTGGAAGACGATTTTAAAATGAAAATCGTAGCTAATGAGCTGAATTTTCTGTCCATATTTTTAATTTTTCATTTGGAGCCATGGTTGAGGAGATATGATCAAAATACTGGACTCTAGTCTGCCCACATCATGCAAGGATAGCTCATTTCCAACTTTTCCAATTCCTATTCACACTGGCTCCTCTCTTCTTCTGTAAACCCTTGGGGGTTCCGTTCACCTATAAAAGGGGACCTTTTCTTCCCTGAAAAGAACTAAAGCATTCAAGCTATTGATGAGAGGAATTCTTGAGGGAGTGAGTAGTAATGCCTAATTGTTTAGCTATTAACATAAGCCCAAGCCTACACTTTCTCCTAGAGGAAGACTAGCCATTCTTGTACGGTATCCTTGGAAGATCAACTCTAATCAAAGAAGGTCTTGCACTTGGCGTATCAATCAAAGTGGAGTTCTCCCCTCTTCTTCTCTCTTCATTAATAATGGTGCCAAAGGGTTTGTCAAGTAAGATGTGTTCTACATTGATGTTTTCTTGATTTCTTGTTGTTTTCTTTTTCATCTCTAATCCAACATACATATATATATGTATCTAATCTCATCTCCTTAACCAAACCTATCTCTCTCATTCTTAGTAATTCATCCTCTCTACAAATTCTACGTTCTCTTTGCTACAGGTACATCTCTCCCCGCAGTATCCTTATTGCCTACGGGCAAGAATAGGGCTTGGGAGGGAAACTTCTCATCTCTTCACTTCTCTCATATCTACATTTTACACATACTAGAGTTATCCTAAATGAATAATCCACATGATGATAATTTCTATCGCTTTCACTCTGTACTATCTATTAGAATTAACGTATGGATTAGCCGTAAAATACACTTTCAACAACGTATAGTGTTTCTCTTTGGCCTAGAAAGGCTCAATGAAATACTTCTATCACCGGATCCCATTATACTACCTCTCATAGACTATAAATTTTCTTTTGACGTAAGCGTAGTTATCTTGCTATGAACCAAGAGGATTTGTATACACAATTAATCCCAATCACTAGACAAAATATATATATTATGGTAAGCACAAAACTACAATTCCAAAGAAAAATTCGTAGCCTATTTGGTCAGCCAAGATTGAATGCCATTAACTCATCTATTAACCCTTTCATACTACCCATAATACGATATGACCATAGCCTTGATGTTTTCATCTTTGTGTTGTTTTGACATTCTCTTTTGTGTTCTTTCTTTGTGTGCGTGAATGCAAGAGAGAAAGAGTGGGCCTTCTTTGATTGCACTTCTTTCCAAACCCTAGTCTTCATGGCATCTATGGTTTAAATCCTTCATATAGTTTTTGTTGAGTTCTCTCACAAACTCTCACAGCCATAAGCCCGGTGCTTTCCCGGCAAGACCGCAAATTTCTTGACTACGCCTCAACAAAATGGTATTGCTAAGAGGAGAAACAGGTCTCTTATGGAAATGGCAAGATGTATGGTCGAGAGTCAAGCTTTACCACATTCTTTTTGGCTCGAGGCTGTCATGTGTGCCACTTATGTACTCAATAGGTGTCCTACAAAAGTGTTGCAACCTATGACTCCATATGAAGCATGGCATGATAGAAAGCCATCTATTGAGCACATGCGTGTTTTTGGTTGTTCGGCTTATGGTTTAGTGCCACAAGTGCAGTACAAAAAATTAGATGATAAGGCTATCAAATGTATTTTTGTTGGTTATAGTGTTGAAAGCAAAGGCTACAGGTTGTATCATCCACAAACAAAGTGTATTTTGGTTTCACAAGATGTAGTGTTTGTGGAAGATTTAGTTCAGCCCTTGTTGTCACGTACTAGAGACAGTAATGTAAGCTCACAGGACATTTATGACACTTTGTTGCCTCTTTTCAGTGGTGGGAGTTCAAATGTAAATTCCAATGAGTCAAATGTACAGCCTATGGGGGTTTTCAAAAATGTTATAGATCAACCTATTACTGATGCAGATGTACATGATGTACTTGATGAGAAAAGGGCTGAAAATGAACAAGCTAGAGGTATGCCAAAATGGCTAGTGCACACTTTGTGTGATAGTAAATTGGATGCACCTTTGTCTAGTCGTACTTGTTCAGGCTCTGGCCATGCATCTTATGCATCAAATTGTTATGCTTTGGCTGTGTCTAGCTTACATGATGTTGAGGAATCTCTATCTTTTGATGAAGCACAAAATTCAAAAAATTGGATGGCTGCCATGCAATCAGAATATGATGCACTTATAGAAAATGACACATGGACTTTATGTGATTTTCCTCCTGGAAAAAAGTCCATTGGTACGCAGTGGGTTTAGAAGTTGAAATGCAAGCCGGATGGTGAGATCGTTCGTCATAAGGCTCGACTTGTTGCAAAGGGTTATGCACAACAAAAAGGCATAGATTATGAAGAGACTTTTTCTCCCACTTGTCGTATGACTACTGTGCGTTTTCTATGTGCATTGGCAGCTCATTTTGTTGGCATGTACATCAGTCAGACATTGTTACTACTTTCCTGAATGGTGACATATTTGAGGAAGTTCATGTAACGCAGCCTAGCGGTTTTGTCAAGAAAGGACAAGAGGACAAAGTGTGCAAATGTAACAAGGATTTCTATTGGTTGAAGCAATCTCCTCATGATTGGTATGAGAAAGCTGACACTCATTTGGTCAAACAAGGCTTTTGTAACAGTCCAACAAAAAGCACATTGTATGTAAAGCATGAGGGTGATGTACTTCTCATTGTGGTTCTTTATGTAGATGATTTGATGATCACTGGACCAAATGAGAGACATATTGCTAAATTTAATGCTGATTTGAATGCTACTTTCAAGATGAAATATTTCGGGATGTTGCATCATTACTTGGGCATACAATTTAAACAGTGTGATGGTGGTATTTCCTTGTGTCAAAAAAGTTACATAGAAACATTGCTATGTAAGTTTGGACTTGAGGATTGCAAACCTATTGCCACTCCCATGGAAACAGGTTTGAAATTGAGTCTTCATGATGCTGGTGATCTTGGAGATGTCACTCTTTACCAAAATGCTATTGGATGCCTTATTTATATATGCAACACACGGCCAGATATTCAGTTTGCAGTCTCACAGGCTAGCAGATTTATGCATAGCCCAAGGTCTAAGCATTGGTAGGCTATCAAGAGTACTTTTCCCTACCTTAGTGGCACTTTACATCTTGGCTTGTAAGGGGGGATCATTGCCGCCAGACTTACATGCTTTTTCGGACTCGGACTGGGCTGGTTGTTTTGACACGCGAGTGTCCACAAGTGGTTTTTGTTTCATGTTTCACAGTTCATGTATATCATGGTTGAGCAAGAAGCAACCTACTCTGGCCACTTCAAGTTGTGAGGCTGGGTACAGGGCAGTCTTCACAGCTAAGGTTGAGTGTGTATGGCTCAGATGCCTTATGGCTGATTTGGGTGTTGGACAGGACACTGCCAACACTATCTACACTGATAGTCAGACCGCATTGGCAGTTGCAAGGAACCCAGTTTTTCATGCTCGCACAAAGCACATTAATGTGCATTACCACTATGTCAAGGAGAGGCTCTCAGCAGAAGATATCAGCTTGGCTTATGTGCCAACACAGGACAACCTTGCAGATCTTTTCACAAAGGCATTGTCTTGTGAGAAGCTTGAAACTTTCCACAAAGCTTTGGGCTTACTCCCCTTTGTGAACTGATCATGTCCTCAGGGCATGGCACTTCCCTTTACTCATGTGCCAGCTCTCATTCACCGCATCACTCTAGGGGGGATTTGTTAGCATATACTTGTTTTAGTGATGTGTGTGAACACACTAAGACCGCCATGCCATTTTTTCCCTCTTTAGGAGATTTTCCCCCCCAGCATTGTATATACGCCCATCACTCTAGGGCTATCTATCTTTCCATTACACACTAAGTAACACATTCTCTGTTGTGTGCCTTGATCTTCCTTTGTCTTCTCCAAGCTGTGTGCATTTCTCTGCAACCCTAATTCCAACATCATATACAAGTGATTGATGCAAAATTGTGAGTCGTTTAGCCATAGAGGGTGGCTGTGGAAGATGGGCCATGATGGCGTACTTTTCTTTTTTATAGATTTTTTCTTATATATATATATAGGTGTAAATAATCAAAAAATAAAGGAAGTAAGCTGTACTTAGCATGATAATCAGTGATGATGTCTAGTCCAAAAGTGCAGTCCTATCAATTTGGCAATCAATTTGGTTGAGATTTGGCTATCATTTGCAGTTGGTCTGTGAGAAAACTAAATTGTTTTGTTTGGCATCCAAACTCCCTTGTTCCCAATGGCAGTGGTAATCAACAAAGAATTTTGTGTTCACAATATGTTTCAAATGATAGGTTAGGCTTCTGTTACTTTAAATCAAATGTGATTTGGAGTTGTATGAGAAATATCAATTGATGAGGTCCTCAACTAGTGGAAATTGTGGAGCTTGAGAAGTTTTTGATGATCTAAGGTTAGAGGGATTAAATGAAGCTTTTACATGTACATTTTGGTAATATGTCCAACCAAGAACTAGGTGGCCAAAGTATTGTGGGCGGGGAAGAAATAACCAAGGTTAGGTGGCCAAATTTGTTGATGGTGGCTGGACAAGGAAATAAAGAAAAATTATTTATTTTATTTTCTTCTTGTGTTCGGTAAGAGACCAAGAATTGGAAGCAAAAAGGGGGTGACTACACTCTTAAGAACTAAAAGTCCTTGAGAATGAGGAAGCGAATAACCATGAATATGAATTTGAGGCCACACCATTTAAATTGTAAAAATAAGTTCAAAATTTCTCAAAAAATAACCAAGTCAATGATCAAGGAGCGAGGGCAACAACACCAAGTGTTGGGAAGGATTTGACATCCAGTAGGAGAAGATTGGGCCTAGGTGCATGACCAACAAATTACCTAGAAGTCCGAAGTGACCACTTTGACGGATTTAGAGTTATGATTAGAGGCCATTGACCATGTAGGAATTGGACATTCAGGTGTTGACTACCACAACATTGCTTGTCGGATCTCTCCAACTACTCCTTTATGGTAGTATTATGGAAAATTTGACTATACTGAAGTGGCTTAATCCACAATCACGAACTTGAGGCATCATAAGCTAAGCTTAATCTTTTCTTTGGGTGCAAAAGGTCATGGATTTGGATTTGAGTTTGAGCTTAAAAATTTTCAATTCCTCTTCCAAGAAAGCCTTAAAGGATCTTACAAGTCATCTTATCACTGAATTCTTCTTCTAATCTTGAGATCTGCCTTCATAATTTTCCCACCAACTTGCTTAATCCACACCCATTTCTTAACAAAACTTTATTAAGGATTGGAATATGAAAGGATGAAAAGTAAAGACGGTAAGAAAGCTGTCAAATTCCTCACTATGTGTTTAAACCACGAAAGAAACTTTGATAGCGTGCATGAGAATCCTCTTCCAAAGGAAACGAGGGAGTAAGGAAATTAGGAATTCTGGTCAAGTATCATTGTAAAGAGAGAGTCCAATGGTACAAAGAATAACATGCTCTCGCATGATCTAGTGATGCTTGAAAGATTTTCCACAGGTTCTCACGGGTTGACAGGGAATGGATCAGTATGCTTCACAAAACTTGAAGGAATGAAGAGAAGTGCTCGGTAGTATGTACATGACACACAAGCATGCCTTAAGAATACTGGGTTTCTAGAGGATAGCAAAATACATTACATGTGTCTTTGAACAACTTTTATATGTAGATACAATGAATGATCTGAAATCCGTAATGGTCTCTAGTGATAATGATAAATTGCAAGCTATTGAAATTTGTACTTTGTATACGTATAAGGTGATCAAGGATTTTAAAGACAACTACCAAGCACCCGAATTGTGTGTGAAGACAAAATATAAGATTGTGGAAAAGAAGGTTAAACCAATGGCCTTACCTCTACCTTCACATTGCAAGGAAAAGATAGAGCAGGCTTCTTTGCAGCCAAACCTTAGGGATCCAAAGCAGATTGGTCACAACTTTATACAAGAATCTTTGAAAGAGCTTCAAATTGGATGTGGTGAGCTTTTAACACATATTGAGAAGAAGTGCTTTAAGGATATGTTTTCTAGACATGGTAAGTCTTTTTCACTTAAGCCAAGTGAGATAGGATGTGTAGACCCAAGAATTGTTGCACCTATGGTTATTTTTATTATACCTTATGCACCTTGGAACTTTCAACCAATTCCAATTCCTAAACTTTTCTTGCCAAATTTAATTGATTTGCTTAATGAAAAGATTAAAATGATCATCTTGGAGCCTTTTTTCACTCCATATTCAAACAGATGGTTCACTGTGCCAAAGAAGACTGGGGCCTTGCACTTCATCCAAGAAATGTAGCTAGTAAACAAGGTTACAACAAAAATGTAGGTACAAGGCCAATTGTGGATGAATTTGCACAAGAGTTTAGAGGAAGAGCAATATAATCTGTGGGAGATCTGTACTCACACTATGATCAGTTGTAATTGGCAATGAAAAGCAGATGTCTATCCACCATGAATACACCCTTCAATTTGGTAAGGATATGTACCTTACCACAAGAGCAGCAAACTCGCTTGCACATATGATGATTGGAATGAAAAAAGTTTTATGTGACTTCATATCCCAGATTACTATGACCTTTCTAGATTATGTGCCAATTAAAGGATTCAGCTTAAAAGAGAAGGATGAGGCTCTGAATTCCAAGGGGATCCATAGGTGTGTGGCAAATAATATAGATTACTATGATAGGTTACTATCCATGTCAGATAAAGTCAAACTTACCTTGTCAGGAACAAAGTTTGTGTTTGAAGTAAAAGAAGTACTTATTGTAGGGCATTGGCATGTTCCCTATGGGAGAAGGCCTTGTCCCGCAAAGGTTGATTCAATTTTAAAAATGAAGGAGACATGTGTAAGTGTCACTTAGGTACAGATATTCTTAGGTGCATGTTTCTTCTATGTCATATGGCTACCACATTATGCGCATGTAGTTGATCCTCTCTATCAATTTCTAAGAAAAAACCACAAATTTGAATCGGGAGATATACGTGTAAAATCTATGAGTATGTTAAAGGAGTTATTACAAGGTGCACCAAATTTGAGAAAGATGGATTATGCACATGGAAGGCCTCTCATTGTGGCACTAGATACAAGCCCTATAAGGATTGGATAGGCAATAGGGAAATATGATGACAAGGGGCACATATATGTGGTAAGTTTTGGCACTAAATTCCTAAATACTCGCCAAAGAAATTATCCACAAGTGAAGAGGAAAATGTGGGGCATAGTTAGATCTTTGAAATGTGATAAGGAATAATTGATTGGAGCAAGGGCAATTGTATAAACACATTTCTTGCCTCTTCTTGGAATGATCAAAATCTGCTTAGCTTCTGATATTGGTATGCTATGTTGGATTACATACATCAAGTCCTTGAATCTAGAATTCAAGAATATTGTAGTGAAATAAAATCCGATTGTGCATATTCTCTCTAGGGCAAGGTGTAAAGATGAGGAAGAGATGATGATGAGATTGATGATGTAGGTATAAAGTTCTACACCATATCTCATGCTAAAGATAACTATGTATGTTGTGCAAGTTCACTCCAAAGGTTTGAAGAGGATACATATGAAGGAGAATGGCTTGTCATAGGCCGGTATTTGATTACCTTGACAAAGTATGATGCTTGGACTGAACAAGAATTCAAGAGGACATGGAAAAAAATATGGATACTTATTATAGGATGGTTACTTTGTGGAAGCACCCCAAACAGAGGAATGGGATTCCGTTGAGGGTTATTTGTGATTAAGATACGTAGCAAAAGCTCATTAAGGAGTTTCATGAAAGTTTATGGACATGAAATTGTGTTGAGTGGTCTACTTTTTCCAAGGTCAAAGAAAGGTATTGGTGGAAAGGTATGTATAAGGATGTATCCTTGTTTGTAGAATCTTGTGCTAGATGCCAGATATACTCAAATGTACGTCATCAAGATGGGCTACATCCAACTTATCCCTTGGTTTTGCATTACAAGTGGGTGGTGGATTTGGTCACAATGCCTTTCGGGATTTGTAAAATGAGATACTTGGTGCTTGCATGAGAGGACTTGTCTAATCAAGTTGAAGGAAGGGCATTACAAACTACAACTATAGAAGCAATATGCAGGTTCCTCTTAAAAGATGTAATTTGTAGATATGGATGTGCTAGAAAGATAATTGCAGATAGAGGTGTGCTAGATTCTGATGAAGCAAGGAATTTCTTCAAAATTTTGGGCATTAGACTTTCTCACACGTCTGCTTACAACTCCAAAGGGAACGGTAAAAGTGAACGAGGTCATCCCCCAGTCATCAAGGTGTTAGCAAAGGCTTGAAGAGGTAGAGCTTGTGAATGGACACTGCTATTATCATATGCTTTGTGGGACAATCGTAGGACACAAAGTTTAGTCATAGGTTACATGCCTACTGAATTGATGTACTGTCAAAAAAATGTGGTGCCTATAGAGGATGTGGTTCCCACATGTAATTTATTCCCTTGGGAATAAAACATGACTAGAGAAGGTCTTCTTGCATTATAGTTTTTAACAACTTGAAAGAAGACCAGAGGACATTGAAACATCATTATCAATATTGAAGGAATCGATGTTAAAGAACAAAGACAGGTTTGATAGGAAACACAAGATCCGGCCAAAACACATTGAAGAAGGTGATTTGGTGCTACTGTATGATAGTAGTCTAGACAATAAACATATTGTTATGAGAAATTTTGTTAAGAGATGGTTTGGCTCATATATTGTTAAGCATGTGCACGCAATGCCACTTACACCGTAAGTGGGCTTGATGGGACACAAATAGAGGTTCTTGTTGCTGGAAAGAGGATCAATGTGTTGAAAAGAAGGGATGACAATGCAACATTTAATGAAGATGAAAACTCAGATTCACCAAAAGAAGGAGAAGAAGAAGATGTGGAAGAAGTAGACAATGAACCTTCATGAGGATTGAAGCACCAATCTCCAAGTATGGCACATACCGACGAAGGATGTGGAGGTTTAGAGGGGGTGGATGTCATGGAATAGTGAGTCTATAATAGAAACATGTGATGAGTACCATGATGCATGTATTTAGGTGTGTGGAAACATTCTCTATAAATGTACATATGCATGCACAATATATTAAGGTAAAATTATATACCTTATGTAATAAATTATTTTGAGATTCATTTTTCTACTTCACCTTAATTCATTTATGATAATTAGTCCTCATGCATATTTAGTACAAACACATCGCGACATAAGCCAATGCATTAGTTTGTCTTTTCCCTACCATGCATCATTTTTAAATCTACATTAATCTGCTCACTAATTCTAGTCAAAAGCTGCATGTCATGATTACATCCGTGAAAGCAAGTGTACTTTTGGAAGCAAGTGCCAACCTAAGAAAATGCAAGACTTCTAAAAGCTAGAATTTTCTAAGAGAAAGGGCACATGGCAAGACCAAGACTTTTACTAGGACTAGAAGACCTTCAGAAGAACAAGTGTCATCACCAAACAAGAGATATTTTAAAGAAGTAAATATCACTCATAATTCTTTACATGGAGGCAAAAGTAGCTCGACACTTGTCCAAATGCTATAAAATATCTTCTTCTTAAGGAGGCAACCTCACCTATAAATAGGGCTCTTCCTCCCTCATTTGGGCATGGTATCGCATTGTATGGCATTGTATTGTATCAAGCCAAGCTAAGCCCTAGCCCCTCATTTGGGCATGGTATTGCATTGTATCATATCAAGCCAAGCTAAGCCCTAGCCTCTCAACCACACTCTCATCAAGCCTAGCCACACCCTCAAGAACCAAGCTCTCCTACCTACCAAGAGAAGCTCTTACAAGCCAAGCTCCTTTATATCTCAAACCAAGCTCTTCCACTCAATCTAGCCAAGTGCATACTACCATCATCACGTACTAATCTTGCTCTCACAATTAGCAATATAAACTCTCATATGCTCCATGTAATTATCTCTTATTAATAAATCCCTATTGCTTGCAATTGAAAAAGAGTGTATAAGGGAATCTCTTGTTACTCCCTTATTGGAATGACATCAAGCTTTCCTTGGGTAGCAAAAGGTGTGCCACACTCCTTATTTCGCGCTCAAATTTGTGTGAGAGCCATATAATGTATTTTTCTTCTTTTATCTTCCAACCCTTATTTTTCTTTGTGTCTAGTACTTAAATGTATCTTGTCTTGTCTACCAATGTTAGCTCACTTTTGAAAATGTTTAGAGTTTTTTATCGAGCTTGAAAAACATAGGAAATTCTCCTTTCTCTAAGAATTGGGCCTCAGCTTGGTTTTGCTATAACCAAGAAGATTTATATACACAGCTTGTCCCAATTTCTATGTTGAATATATATATCATGGTGAGTACTAAACTATAAGTTTCAGGGATTTCAAAATGACGTGATCACACTATAATTTCAGGTTAATAACAATAGAAATGCAAAATAACAAATATTATGTTAATTAAAATTCATCTTTTTTTACCTCCACGGAGACCTGGAGACCGGCTCGTAGCCCACCGGGCAAGTTAGTTGGCCCGCCAGGTAAAGCTATTTCCCCGTCGGGCCCGCTGTGTCTATATAAAGGCGATGCCGGTGCTTGTCTTTTTCACAAAAGAGGTACATTGAAAAGTCTTCACCAAACTTTCTGGCAGCTTTCCACATTCTCAAAGCAGTGTAGCAGTAATTTTATAAACCCTTCCTTATTTTATTGATGTTTTTTTGAGTTTTTTGCGTTAAAACTTAAAGGTATAAAATTTCTTTTATCAAATCATCGTACGTGGATGCACTGGCACATGGTTGCAATTGCGACTAGGTGTGTTGCTGCTAGAATGACAGGAGCATTTGTTTGAAAGAAGTAACCGTGCGTGAATGCACTGGCACATGGTTGCAATTGCGGCTAGGTGTGTCATTGCAAAAGCGTAGGGTGATTATGTTTTATGTTGCTCCCAGTCATTCATGCTTCGGCACATGGTTGCAATTGCGACCAGGTGTGTTGCTGCTAGAATGACAGGAGCATCTATTTGAAAGAAGTCACCGTGCGTGGATGCACTGGCACATGGTTGCAATTGCGGCTAGGTGTGTCATTGAAAAAATGCAAGATGACTATGTTTTATGTTGCTTCCGGTCATTCATGCTTCGGCACATGGTTGCAATTGCGACTAGGTGTGTTGCTGCTAGATTGACGGTAGCACATAATGCATGAATGTGTGCTCAAATAATTTCATAATGCTTCATATGCTTGAATCTTGAAAGAATACATCGTGCGTGGATGCACTGGCACATGGTTGCAATTGCAACTAGGTGTGTCATTGCAAAAGCGTAGGATGATTATGTTTTATGTTGCTCCCAGTCATTCATGCTTCGGCACATGGTTGCAATTGCGACTAGGTGTGTTGCTGCTAGAATGACAAGAGCATCTGTTTGAAAGAAGTCACTGTGCGTGGATGCACTGGCACATGGTTGCAATTGCGGCTAGGTGTTTCATTGCAAAAGCGTAGGGTGATTATGTTTTATGTTGCTCCCAGTCATTCATGCTTCGGCACATGGTTGCAATTGCGACTAGGTGTGTTGCTGCTAGAATGACAGGAGCATCTGTTTGAAAGAAGTCACTGTGTGTGGATGCACTGGCACATGGTTGCAATTGCGGCTAGGTGTGTCATTGAAAAAATGAAATATGACTATGTTTTATGTTGCTTCCCGTCATTCATGCTTCGGCACATGGTTGCAATTGCGACTATGTGTGTTGATGCTAGATTGACGGTAGCACCTAATGCATGAATGTGTGCTCAAATAATTTCATAATGCTTCATATGCTTGAATCTTGAAAGAAGACATTGTGCGTGGATGCACTGGCACATGGTTGCAATTGCGACTAGGTGTGTCATTGCAAAGCGTAGGATGACTATGTTTTATGTTGCTCCCAGTCATTCATGCTTCGGCACATGGTTGCAATTGCGACTAGGTGTGTTGCTGCTAGAATGACAGGAGCATCTGTTTGAAAGAAGTCACTGTGTGTGGATGCAATGGCACATGGTTGCAATTGCGGCTAGGTGTGTCATTGCAAAAGCATAGGGTGACTATGTTTTATGTTGCTCCTAGTCATTCATGCTTCAGCACATGGTTGCAATTGCGACTAGGTGTGTTGTTGCTAGAATGACAGGAGGATCTGTTTGAAATAAGTCACCGTGCGTGGATGCACTGGCACATGGTTGCAATTGTGGCTAGGTGTGTCATTGCAAAAGCGTAGGGTGACTATGTTTTATGTTGCTCCCAATCATTCATGCTTCGGCACATGGTTGCAATTGCGACTAGGTGTGTTGCTGCTAGAATGACAGGAGCATCTGTTTGAAAGAAGTCACTGTGCGTGGATGCACTGGAACATGGTTGCAATTGCGGCTAGGTGTGTCATTGCAAAAGCATAGGGTGAATCTGTTTTATGTTGCTCCCAGTCATTCATGCTTCGGCACATGGCTGCAATTGCGACTAGGTGTGTTGTTGCTAGAATGACAGGAGCATTTGTTTGTAAGTTGTTGTACGGTGAGGCATTGGCACATGGTTGCAATTGTGATTAGGTGTGTCACTGCAAAAGCGTACGAGATCTATGGTCTATACTGTACTTTTTCTTTCACGTAGAAAATATCCAAATGTAGTGGCACATAGTTATATTTCACAATGTGTTGTTTGCAATAATACCATTGCAGGCAAAATGGATCCTTCTGCTACTTCAATGATAGAGTTCAAAAAGAAAATTAGACAAGTGTTGATTACAATCGTCAGTGCACTAGATCCCGATGATATAGCGCAGATTGTTGCAGATGAGTCTAGATTGCAATCATTATACAGTGAGATTGCCCACAAAATGTTGTTGTTATATCCAGACAAAACAACCGAATCAATAATCTCATTACTGAGCAATTGGGTGGGCAATTTGCCCAAGGTGGCCTCTAATTTGAAAGCGGAATGCCTTCAAGAAGTAGACAAGGGTAAGCTAGAGCATTGGAACACTAGTTGGAGAGCTGAAAAGGAGAGGTCAAGGCGAGCATCCCACATAGACACACAGTTTGGACTAAGCAAGAAAATGTGAATGGCTATCACCAGAGTTATGGGGAGCAGCCAAGTTGGAGAACCCTTTATTGAGGAGGCTGCCATTGAGGGAACATCGGGTTCTACTGCTTCTGCCAGTCACCTGGAGAGCAGTATATACAATTCTGAATGTAGTATGACTCTGGGCATTCCAAATAAGTCCATTAAGAAGATCAAGAAACTTGGGTCAAGGGCTTATGGCACAGGGTGGCAAGTTCAAATCAAAGGGATCAGTTTCCTTCCTGCGACAAATACTTATTGTTCCATGGAGTTCAAAGGACAAGCCAATCATCAGTGGAAAAGCTTTGCATCAGAAAGTGGGGTAGATCTCAACCATAGAGGGATTGTGAGGAGTATTGCCCACTTTGTAACATTGCCATGGTTTTTGATATTCCCCTACTTCAATGCAGGAACTTTAGGTGATCTGATGGAGACAGTGCCCCTTCCACATGGCTCTTTCACGACGCTTGTAGCGCATCAAGAGGGGAAAGGAAAGATCCCTATGAAGACTAGAAAACACGTATCAAGAGCCTCTGCAATCATGCTCCCTCGTTGATCCATGCCTTGGTGAAGGCATTGCGATTCGCACATGACGAGGGAGTGATCCACAATGATCTCCATCCATGGAACATCATGTTGGACTTTACCAAGGATCTCACTCTCCATATTGGAATAATTGATTGGGGATTGGCTCTGCGTGTTGGATTAGAGACACAAAAGACCAACAATACCGATGAAAACTGGCAAAAGCTTCATCCTTGGTGAGCTCCTGAGTTACTAGATGGAAATCACCCGTGCCCATGGACCAAGGCCACAGATGTGTACGCCATAGGATGGGTGATATGGCAGTTTCGTAAGTTTTGTGGAGATTTCTCTGACTACTACAACACAGATTGGTTCAAACATAAGGTTTCAGTGGAGGTACAAGCCATATCTAGGATTGTTGTGGAAGGTTGGGTGAGGAAGAAATCCACAGACAGAAAGACCTTGGCACTTTTGGACGAAGAATTAGAGAGATTTGAAGCCCAGCCAGAACGATTCTTACGCCCTCCCTCTGAAATGAGTGTAGCCTTTTTTTGATGGATATATGATGTAATTTATGAAGCAGGGTTTTCTAAGACTTTTGACTTATAAAAGAACTTTTAAAAATTGGGTTTTATGCGCCATGGATGATGTTTGAGTAATAAAAACACTTTGTTATATTGCAATAGACAAAAAATTTTCTATGAGTTTTTTTTTTCTCTTAAGTTTCAAGCAATAAGCCATGTGGAATTTCTGATTGTCATTCATTGATTTAAAAAATGGTGGTTACTCTTATATCAATTGATTGTCGTAAGATGGTGGTTATTCTAATATCAATTGATTGTCGTAAAATGGTGGTTACTCTTATAGCAATTGATTATCATTAAGTTTGTATGCCATAACTGAAGTATAGTGTTTAATCAGGATATGGATAATGATAATCAAAGGGCTCAGCGCGCTTTTGAGCGTCACAGGTCTATGTGTCAAGGCGGTGGAGTGAACGACACCGCTCGAATTGCAGCTCGTTGCTCCCAGTGGGCCAACCCAGTGGGTACACAATGGAAAGAGGTGAACACTAGGATTGACCGAGAAATGGTCAAATCCATATGGCCAGGCGTGGCAGATGACAACATCAAGAAAGGCCGACTCAAGCTATCACAATGCATTAATGCAGACATACGAGACAATGGAGAGAACATATATCTCGATGTTATGGGTCATCCTATGCATCATATGGATTGTCCATTGTGGTTTTCCAAGATGTTATACATGCATTATGTCTTGGGTGAAGCAATGGACTTCAGCTCAAGGACACCTCACATGACGGTTGAGGTCATACGCAGTAGTGCAATCACTGTCACACGGCAAGAGATGTCATTGGCACTAGAAGGTGCATCAATGGAAGTGCAGCAAGTTAAAGAGGAGCTTCAAACTCAACTCAGGCAAGCATCACAAGCTACACAAGGCTCTCATGCAGAAGAAACCCTAAATAGAGACTTGCAAAGGGAGGTGAAGGTGCTATCTCGCCACGTAAAAGAGTTAGAGGCGACTATAAAAAAACAAAATACTGCCACATTGATTGAGCACCCAACATCTATTGAGGCCCCTCCAGCTTCTGGTGAGCACGGTGGTCCTTGCCCCATATGTAGATCATTCTTTCATGAGTGGTGTGGTCACTTCAGCTTGCCATGCGGACATATGTACCATATATCATGCTTGATGCAAAGCATGATGAATAAATTTCATTGTTCTATATGTGAGTATGAGATATCCAAAAATCTATATGCAATGTTCAAAATGTCTGAAGACTATAATAAGCTTAAAGGTCAGCGTGAACAGGAGAATGAAGATATTCTCACAAATATTTCACTATCACTTGGATAGTTTTTGTAACATTTGAAAACATTTACTCGTTGTCTTGCGAGAATTTATTAGTGAATTGTGAATTGTCTTGACTTCAGCTTCAATTATGATATGTGATAATGCAAAGATTTGTTAGGGCTTTGTATATTATGAAGCTTTAATAGTGATTTGTGGCCTTGTAAAGGTTTTTAAGGGCTTCGTTTATTATTAAGCAAATGTCTAAACCTTAAACTAAATATTAAGAAAAGCTTATAAGATAAACAGTTTCTGAACTTAAACAGAAGTCACTCAATGGATTCAATAATCTATTAATTAAACCACCGTCGCTTGCTGCAACGGGTCAAAGTTGGTTCAATTTCCAAATTCTCTTCAATCTCTTCTAAAGTACATGTAGTTTCTACTTCATGAGATTCCCCTTGCAGCTCACTGTCTTCGTCCACCTCATCATTGGTTACATCATAAGTCCAGCGTGGCATCTCCTCTTTGTAGTTCTCAGCTTGCACTCTTGCCAATAGCCGATGGTTGCAGTACACATACACCAATTTTTCAGCTCTTGAATTTAGAAGGCGGTTTGTGATGGTGGAATGTACATATTTATATGTACTCCAATTTCTCTCAGAACTTGAATTGGATGCACATTGGGCTAGGATTCTAACAGTTAGGCGTTTAAGGGTGGGTGCACTACCACCATTCATCATCCACCACTTCCACGCTGGTTGCTCCATGGCAAGTTTCTGCACAAATTCTATACCAAACTTACCCTCTTTTAGTTTAAACTTCGTAAGATCAATAACAGCTGATGCATGCTCATCAGGATCATCATAAAACCTGCCTATCACATCATAAAAGTCTTCCAGCACCTCCTCATCAAGTTTTTCTATTTCCATTGCCCAATACTCTGGATCCAATAAGAAAGCTACGCTGTGTAGTGGACTATGTGCTCCAACCCATCGACCATGCACATACTTTCTCAAAATTTCTCTCCTCTTTTGAGTGAATGGTTTCCTCCAAGGCTTCACAATTGGCTCCTGGGGCTCCTCTGGATTTGCAAGGCTTTCTTGAATAGTCCACCAAGCCATCCACACCTTACCTATCATAGGCAAGGCAGAATCTAGTTGGCGTAATGCGAGCATAATTGGCATCATGACATTGTGCACATCCACCACATCATCCCAGAAGTGGCGATCAGCTAGTAGATCTCTGATCACCCCTATTTTGCTTTTTATCTTCTCCCTTTGACCGGACTCCCATTCTGAAAAAGTGGCACAAACAAATGTCTCCATCACAGCATTCGTATTTTTTATTAGTGATTCTACCGTATAGTAGTTGGTGCAAAATCTAGTTTCGCACGGCAGTTTTAACATAGTAGACATCCTCTGACGGTACATGTCAAGAACCCTCTGACGCTTCAAAACAAACTTGACTATTAAGCGAGCATTTTCTAATATCCATTTGAACCACTCTGTGTATCAATCTTGAAATACCAAGTTCAAGCTGTGTGTACTGCAACCAGCACTATATAGGTGAGAGAAGCGACTTTCAAGTATCCTACCTGCAGCCCCGCAATTTTTGGCATTGTCCATGATTACTTGGACAACATTTTCTTTTCCAAGTTCCTCAACTGCGTCACCAATGATGTCAGCTATAAAACTGCCAGATTTTATTTGACCAGAGCTATCCACAGCTTTGATAAAACATTCACCACGAGGACATAAAAGCATGATGCTGATCAATGGCCGCCTTTGAACGTTGGACCAACCATCACTAACTATGGTGTATCTAGATTTTTCTGTTGCATTTAATATTACCCTTTGAATATCCTGTTGTGTGCTTGTGTAACATTTATCCAACAGTTGGTTTCTCATATGGTGATATGTTGGAGGGGTAAATCCAGCACCATACTCCCCAGTGCGTTTCCAAGATGACTTCCATGCATCACGGGTGAGAATGGCCAATGATCCCCCAGTGAAATAGAAGGCTTTAGCTAGTGAAAGTTGTTCTTCTTCTAAGGAAATCGTTTTGAAGCTCGTCTGTAAGCTAACCTATCTACTTTTTGACAATCCTACCTGAAAGTCAGGAGATCCATGGTTTGGAGGTGTAGTTCCATCGATATGAGAAGTTGGTTCCCTGCTTTGAGTGCTTCCATTGGTGGGCGTTACACCCAATGATCCCTCATACTGGTTTGATCTTATGATGGTCGAAAGTAAAGAGTTTTGATATTTTTCTCGTGGAAATTAGCTTACCAATTAAAGATTTTAAGCGCATAGCTGCTTCTTCTACACCTAAGCCCTTGCACTTTCCTCCTTGGATTCTGGTATTGCCACCTAGTAAATCATCCCTTATTCTTGGTGCTCCTCCAGATTTCTCTTTGCCACAAAAGTTACATTTCCAATCTTGATACTTATTTAAATTTGTGGCAAAATTACACTCGGGTCCTGGACTTTTTCCACCTGCCTTTCGCTTGCCCTGTGAAGTGGTGCCCTGCGAAGCAGGACCTGGCATCGAGGTAGGAGGTCTCCTCAAGGAAGCCAGGCTTGAGACACCAACATCACCGCTCACATTCCCGATGGAAGACATACTTATTGGATGCCTGCAATACCAATAAACATAGCTCAGTATGCTATCTCTTCTTTCAAGTATTATTCAAACCAAACATTAGTGTTATAATCAATATCACACACAAGCGTAGTAGTGAAGCCTTAAGGGAATAAACCTCAATCTACTCAAACATGAGCAAGAAAATACAACGGTGAATCAAATATGTGATCAGTCCATCCCAAAAGTAGAGATATCGACCCAAAGATTCACCTTCCTACCCCTTTCTTGAATTAGTTCAGTCCAAAAAAGAACTAATGACCCATGATTGGAGCTCTAATCAAAATAGCAAGAAAATACAACGGTGAATCAAACATTGTAAAGAATGAGGATGCAAGAGAGCTACCCAAGACAAGCACAAAGCACACAGAGATGGAAAGCTTCTTCTTCTTCTTCACAAAAAAGAGAGTACAAAATGACTAAGTGCTAAAGCTGAAAAGTGTGAACTTGCTAGAAGCGTACTAGGCTGGCACTATAAGTGTAGTCCAACTGTAGAATCACTGGCAGAGATCCTCCGTGTCGGTCACCTAACGCGCCAGTGAGTAAATGCCGTAAGCGACCAAGACCCGTAGTGGATGCCAGCTCAAGGTGTAGAGCTCGACATCTCAACACTCCCCCTCGAGCTCTGCATGTCGCAGAGTCCAAGCATAGTCCGGAAACGTCGAAGCTTCTCAGCTCCGAGGGCCTTCGTAAAGATATCTGCTATCTGCTCCTTTGTGCTGACATAGACCAAGTCGATGTCGCCCGCCAACACTCGCTCTCGAACGTAGTGGTAATGGACCTCTATGTGTTTGGTCCTAGCATGGAACACTGGGTTCCTAGCCAACTGCATGCTGCTGAGGTTGTCACAATGAATGAAAATCTGCTGGTCCACCTGCACTCCCAAGTCCTCAAGTAATGTGCGTAGCCAAGCTACCTCGCACGCCGCAACTGCTGCACCTCTGTACTCGGCCTCTGTGCTCGATAAAGCAACCGTAGGCTGCTTTTTGCTGCTCCAAGTAACAGTAGCACTCCCAAAAGAGAACATGAAGCCACTCGTAGATCTCCTATCAACAATGCTACCTGCCCAATCTGCATCTGTATACCCATACAATGCTAATGGTGCATCTGCTGCATAGAACAATGCGTAGTCAAGAGTACCTTGCACATACCTAAGTGTGCGTCGTACTCCATCCAAATGTGGCTTCCTCGGAAGCTGCATGAACTGACTCTCCAAGCCTACTGTGTAGCTCAAGTCTGGCCTCGTGATAGTCAAGTAGATTAGATTAGACTACCCACAATCTTCCTGTACATGTTGACATCCTCAACAACATCACCCTTCTCTGCACTCAGCTTTGCATTCACATCCAAGGGAATAGAAATTGGCTTACAATCAGCCATACCATACTTTGACAACATGTCCAAAGCATACTGTCTCTGTGATAGCCATACACCCTCTGGAGTCATGATCACCTCAATGCCAAGAAAGTAGCACAACTTGCCTAAATCTTTCATTTCAAACTCTTGTTTGAGAAGACCCTTCACATAGTCAATCTCCATAGCATTGTCACCAACAATAATAAGGTCATCTACATATATGGTAATGACCACAATCCCCACATCACTCTCACGTACATAGAGTGAATGATCAGCATGAGCTCTCCTAAAACCAATACTGACAAGATACTTGGAAATCCTGTCATACCATGCTCTAGAGCCCTGCTTCAAACCATACAAAGCTTTGAGAAGTCTGCATACATAATCTGGGTAACCTGGATCGACATAACCAGGTGGCTGATCCATATACACTTCCTCTTGCAACTCACCATTCAAGAAGGCATTCTTTACATCCATTTGATGCATAATCCATCCTCTAGATGCAGCCACTGCTATGACAGCTCTCACAGTCGTCATCTTTGCCACTGGAGCAAAGGTCTCCTCATAGTCTATGCCATACGTCTGTGCATAACCCTTTGCGACCAGCCTTGCCTTGTGACGCTCAATGTTACCATCAGCCTTATGCTTGGTTTTATACACCCATTTACATCCAATATCTTTCTTGCCACTTGGATATGGCACCAACTCCCATGTGTCGTTTGCTTCCAATGCAGCCATCTCTTCATTCATTGCATCATCCCAATGCACATTTCCAACTGCATCCTCAAAACATGTGGGCTCCACATCCTATATCACCTTAGCCACGTAGGCTTGGTGATGTGCTAGATACCCATCATAAGTCAATTTTTGAACTGGATTTCTGACTCTATTAGATATGCGCGGTCCTGGGTCACTCCTTTGCCCTCTAGCATCTTCTTGTCCTTTCCTTACACCAGGTGTCCTGACAACCGGAATTCCAAATTCCTCATCAAGACTTTGTTCAGAACCATCTGAATCCATGTCTACATGTGAAAAACTTGATGATGCATCAGCCATAAAGGGAGGTTCATCAACCTTTTCCTTTCCTTTTCGTGATACATTCCCTGTACCTGTTGGTGGAGTAACCTGCGTACGTAGTCTACCATTCCATGGTTTCTCAACAGAGCCATGAGAAGAGGACTCTTGTGGTCCACTCAAAACCTGTGACTGTGGCCTCACATTTTGTACAACCACATCATCTTTTACATCAGCCCCATTAGTGCCATGTGCATTACTGTACCAGCTGCTCATCTCATCAAAGACTACATCTCTGCTCACTCGTAATTCTCGTGTAGTAGGATTGTAGCACCTGTACCCCTTTTGTTCAAGGGAATATCCCACAAGAATACATTTCTCTGCTTTAGGATCCAATTTCCTATGCAACTCATCTGGTACATGCACGTAAGCTATACAGCCAAACACTTTCAAGTGTGCCAAATCAGGCTTTGTACCTGTAAACTTTTCCTCAAGTGTCACATCATGCACCGCATCTGTAGGTGTCCTGTTCATAATGTACACAACTGTATTTACGGCTTCAACCCAGAAATGATGAGGCATGTTCTTCTCATTCATCAATGCACGTGCAACCTTTGCAATGTGCCTGTTTTTCCTTTCTGCGACCCCATTCTGTTGTGGAGTATATCTACATGTAAACTGCCTGCGTATACCATGCATTCGCAGAAAATCTAAAAAATCATTTGAGAAGTACTCTCCCCCTCCATCTGACCTCAATGTCTTGATTTGCATATCTGTCTCCTTCTCAATCATGACTTTGAAGTCTTGAAAGTGACCAAACACTTCACTTTTGTTACGCATGAAGTAGACCCATACTTTCCTTGTATGGTCATCAATGAAAGAGACATAATACCTGCAACCATGTATACTTGCAGTATCGGTTGGACCCCAAACATCTGTGTACACCACCTCAAGTGGCTTTTTACATACATTGCGCTCATGTGGAAATGAGCCCTTTGACTGTTTTCCAAACTGGCATGCTGCACACACTTTATGCATACCATCCACCTTGAATTTGGACAAACCTTTTACAATCTGTTTTGATTGCATGCTGCACAATCTCTGCTCATTGACATGGCCAATGCGTTTGTTCCAAATGTCAACATCAGCCACAACACCTGTGCCCTGTGCAAATAATGCAGCTTTTACCTTAGGCATGTCTACATTCATCGTAAACATTCTTCCCACACATTTTCCCTCTGTGATTAGCTTACAGCCATTCTGGAAATCTTCTACATAACAGCCATTTGGATTGAAGCGAACCTGCAAACCCTGCTCAACCATTTGTCCAACAGGAACAAGATTCTTTGTAATGTTTGGGACATGAAGTACATCTGCTAAGTACTTTGATTTCCCACTCTTCGTATTTAGAGGTATGTCCCCTACATGAGAAATGGGTGAGCTGTGTCATCTCCTGTCTGCACATAGCCTGACACATCTGGTTTGCGCATATCTCTAAACCACTCTCCACGAGACGTCATGTGATTAGAGGCACCTGAATCCACATACCAAACATCATCTTGGGTGGAATTCTCTGCAGTCATTGTATTCATTACATGCTGCATAACAAACATGCGCTCGTTTTTGCTATCATCTGCATCTCTGCTAGTAGATGCATAGTTACCATGTTCTCTCTTTCCACTTGCTTTTCCCTTTGGACAGTCACGTGACATGGACCTCTTTCACCACAAGTCCAACATTCTCTGCTATCTGGAGTATGTTGCTGCCTGCTTGATCCTGCACCACGACCTCTTTGACTCCCCCTACCTTGAGACTGGTTTCCCCTGCCACCTATATTGTTTTGATTTGATTGGCATTCCAAAAATTGGCCCCTGCAACCCCTTGGGCCTCGACCATGACCTCTACCTCTACCTCTGTTGGAGTTAGAATAGAATGCCTGTTCAGAATTATTTCTGCCATGAGAAGAAGATGTGTCAAGGTTCTTCTCCTCAAGAATAAGCATAGAAATCAAATCTTGGAACACGGGGATGTCGTCTCTTGTATTCATGGAAGACCTAAAATGTACATACTCATCTCCTAGACCATCCAAGCATGCACAGACAATGTCATCGTCTTCCACTGAGACTTTAATAGATCCAAGAGCCTCAATGATACTCTTGATCTTCAAGGCATAATCATTGATTGAGAGGCTGTTCCTCTTAACCTGATTTAGCTCCGACTTTAGTTGAAGCTTCCTGGCCTTGGTGTTCACCTCGAACACTCTGCCTAAGTTTCTCCATGCAATGGCGGGGGTTTCAGCATCCTGTAGATAGCCCATCATGCCATCTGTGATGCTCATAGAAAGCCAATACATCACTTTGCTCTGGCCTTGTTGCCAGTCCCTCAAAGCTTTCCTTTGTTCTGCTATAGCATTTGCCTCGGGAATCTCTGGTTCCTTTTTATTGTCTCCTTCTACATAGTCCCAATAACCTTTTCCTTTTAGGAAATTTGTTATTCTGAACTTCCATGCAGGGTAGTTATTTTTCTCAAGCTTCTCAGTAACAATCTGATTGAAACCGTCAGACATCTTGAAGCACTAAGACAAAATAGATGCAATCTACAAAAACCTGCAAATCTGTTGAACCTGCTATCTTGGTACCTGTAACGCTTTCTACACTCAACGAGTGTCCACAATCAAGCTTACATATAACCACTGTACTTGTACAGTAAATCTCTGTGTACTGCACTTTGGAGACCTGTTCAGAAACTTGTACAAACTTGTCGTGGATTGCAAACGAAGGGATTGTGATGCTCTTGCTCTCTTAGCCTCTCTTGCCTGCACCAAGCTCTGATACCATGTAAAGAATGAGGATGCAAGAGAGCTACACAAGACAAGCACAAAGCACACAGAGATGGAAAGCTTCTTCTTCTTCTTCACAGAAAAGAGAGTACAAAATGACTAAGTGCTAAAGCTGAAAAGTAGCACATATGTACATGTGGTCACTAAGTGTGAACTCACTAGAAGCGTACTAGGCTGGCACTATAAGTGTAGTCCAGCTGTAGAATCACTGGCAGAGATCCTCCGTGTCGGTCACCTAATGCGCCAGTGAGTAAATGCCGTAAGCGGCCAAGACCCGTAGTGGATGCCAGCTCAAGGTGTAGAGCTCGACATCTCAACAAACATGTGATCAGTCCATCCCAAAAGTAGAGATATCGACCCAAAGATTCACCTTCCTACCTCCTTTCATGAATCAGTCCAGTCCAAAAAAGAACTAATGACCCATGATTGGAGCTCTAATCGGAATAGCAAGCAAATACGGCGGTGAATCAAACATGTGATCAGTCCATCCCAAAAGTAGAGATATCGACCCAAAGATTCACCTTTCTACCTCCTTTCATGAATCAGTCCAGTCCAAAAAAGAACTAATGACCCATGATTGGAGCTCTAATCGGAATAGCAAGCAAATACGGCGGTGAATCAAACATGTGATCAGTCCATCCCAAAAGTAGAGATATCGACCCAAAGATTCACCTTTCTATCTCTTTTCAAGAATCAGTTCAGTCCAAAAAAGAACTAATGACCCATGATAGAAGTTCTAATCAATATAGCAATCAATTTAGCAAATATAACGGTGAACCAAACATGAGATTAGTCGATCCCAAATGTAGAAATACCGACCCAAAGATTCACCTTTCTACCTCCTTTCAAGAATCAGTTCAATCCCAAAAAGAACTAATGATCCATGATCAGAGTTACGTTAAGTTATAATTTTTTTTAAAGACTATTCATTTTTTTACCTTTAGTTTTTCTTCTAAATTTTAAAGGATGACCAAATTTAGAGGAAGAGGTGATGTGATGTGATGTCTACTCCAGGGTTATACAGAGCCGCCAAATATGGAGGGGGTACATGATGGGTCCGGCGGGATTCTTGCTTGTCCCGTCGGGTTACATAATAAGCCCGTCGCGCCTGCCGGGATTGTTGGTTGTCCCGCCAGTTCTACGTTTTCTACCGGTTTTCGTAGGTCATGACATTAGATATGTTATTAACATGAAAAAAATAGTGATAATAACAACAATAATTAACATTTAACAAAATGCGTCATCGCGTAATTAAAATCCTGACTATAACTCCAAAGGGAAATTCACAACGCGTTTGGGCCACAAAGACTAGTTGTGATAAATGCATCATTAGCCCTCTATTTTTTTATTGTTTTAAGTAAGCGATTTTGTATATATGTGTGTGCGAGAGATCTAAGATCTTGTGGCTAAACTAAAAGCTTTTATCTTTAATTACTAAGTTTCAATGTGTGAAAGTATCCGACAATTCCATGCAAACTCTCACATCCAAAAGCCCCACGCTTTCCTGGCAAGAATGCCCACTTTTCCACGACGTACTTTCAAGCAATTACACAACTCAAATTTGTAATCAACTTTTCTCATGACTGGGTAATCCCAAATCAATTTTGATAGTTGCATTGTGTTCCTTGTTTCTTGCTCTTTATTTTAAGTCTAACCACATTGAGTTCTGTGGTGGTTTGACTACGCATGTGTAAGTATTATCTTCAATTTTGAGTGCCTAAATCATTGTTTTTTGACATTTTGACCGTGGGAGAGTGCTACTAGAGTGTAGATCAACGTGTTTATTTTGTTTTGTTCTATTTTTTATGACTTGGTACATGTTTAATTTTGATTTTGATACTTTGTTAAATTGCAACCAGATTTTTAGACTTTCTCCTTAAACCTAATATAGCTTTCCTTAAAGTTTCATGGCTATCCAAGTTTGTTAAGACATTGAAATGGTGTGATTTTTGAGGGGGGTGAGACAAGACATATGTATATTTTCTGATATGAGAGTGGTGATTTGTTGGTTTGGTTGTCAGCCGACTGCCAAGTCTCACCATATTAATGCTAGCAAAGCGAGAACCACATACATAAAATGTCAGTTCTTGGGATGTAGCTAACCTGACTAGTTCGTGGAGGCTACAAGATATAGCTAATCCCTCAAAAAACCCAACTCCTATGTTATCTTGCCTAAATCAATCGCAGATGTGTACCAAACACCAAAAGCAATTTTCCTTACGGAAAGCTTTCCTGATGATTTTATATAGCAACGATAATCCAAATGCAATGAGACTTACTACCTAGAACATGTAGAGTACCCTCAACATCTCTATATGCTCAAATGTCATTTCTAAAAATCAAGAAAAATTGTGCCTAAGATAAAGAACCTATTTTTGGTAGGTCAGTTTCAACCCCCGAAGCACTCTAGTGCTTCCTCGGGACGTTCTCGTTCTATCTGTATGGTCAAAAATCAATTTAGATTTGTGTATTGTGCATAGGGATTGTGAATAGCTTGTAGATGGACACGCCTTAGAACACAAAATCAATGGCAAGAAACTTATATAGAAAGAGAGAGTTTTCACCTGCAAGGGCATCAATATGCTCAAATTCACAATGCAACACCGCACTAGGGAGATACAAGAAATCAAAAGAAACATTGAACTCAAAATACTCAACTGCAACGTACACTCACTTTCAGTAACCCAACACTTAAGGAAGTGAAGTTAGTTACAAATTTGGAAGCCCTAGGTCCTTTTACACTTTCTAACAATCAATAATAATACAGTAGCTTTAAACTTTGATGGGATATCTAATACATGAAGTTGTGATACAATCAATGAGGGTAAAAAAAAGAATTATGTCCTTTTGCTAGCTAAGAAGCTAACATTCCCCTCTCCTTGATTGTGTCCTTCACGACACAACCACTTAGGGTGCTAAGTAGTGGTCGGGCTTTCTGGCTTCAATCCTCTTTACATGATGTTCGAGGCCTTGTTGATACTTTAGAAGAAGCTCTTTATCTTTGGTGGACATGAATTGCATGGTGATCTTGTTCCGCTATTCCACTACTAAATAGCTTACAAACCTTGCTCGGAGATTAGTGATGACTGAGCCCAAAAAAAATTATATGTCAGTGAAGAAGCCCGTATAAAATTCTTCTCCAAAGGCCTACATAAGTAGAATGGCAAGAACATCACTCGAGCATAAAAGACATGGAGCCCTTCCTCCAAAGGTTGGCCTGAGAGATCATAGCACAATCCTTTGTTATTTTTAAGGAAGGACATCCATGCTACATCTGTTTGCTCCACACGGTGGAAGTCTATCGATAGGAAAGAAGTATCTTCAGGATCTTGACTAGCATGATGCATGCCAAATCTGGTATCCCACAGAGTAGTGGATGAGAAATTGTCCACCATATAGTGTTATTAGGAATGCCATTCACTGGTGGTGGAAACCTAGGATAATTCAGCCAAGTTGGCCGCTTTTTTTGAATGATGAAGTGTTGTTGCCGATTGAGGACTTTTGGTACCGGACACTGCACCATATTTCTTTATACGTGGAGGTGCATTTGCATACAAGATGAGATAATTGGGGTGTCGATCAAACCAGATCTCCCACCACTTTGGATGTACCATTGGAGGTTTGTCTCGATGTCCTTGAGAAATCTGACCTTGATTTATAGAACTTCAAACTTGATGAGTGGGAAGGGGAGAGAATACTGATGCCATGCTTCATTGATGTTGGTCGATGTGAGAAGGTTGACATTGATTGAATGAAATATGTGCTCTTCCCACTGCATTGCTTCTCTCCATATATGCTTTGTTTCCTCTCCTTCTTTCTTTTCTAATGCGGCTTCTTTCTCTGCAGTAAGGCTTTTGGGTTGAGCTAAGAATATAGCTTCCTCTTGGAGAATCACTAGCTCTAGAAGATTGACTTCTTGAGTGGTCTCTGCTTAAAAATCCATGAATTGCAAGGCATCTGTATCTCCCATTTCCATGTATGTATTCTCATCTGCCAAAGTGGATGCATGTGACTTAGCTACTTCTTGAGCTTTGATAAGTTCTTCTTTGAGTTGTGCGATCTCTTTCTGATATCCTTCTTCTCGTTGCGTAAATCCAAGGGAAAGTTCTTGATGCTGCATTTGATCCAGCTTTATTTCCATCTCAAGGTCTCTCACCTTCTCCTCTAGGGTCTTGTAGACCTCATCCAGGCCATGTAGTGTGGCCATGGTAGAGTTATCTTTCAGATAATTCAGTAGTGTGTTCTGCTCTTGGCATCGCAAGTGATTGTTGCCTCCTAAATCTGTTGCTCTTGCTCTTGGTTCTTTGCTTTTAGGGATTCCAAGTAAGCTTCAGACTTTGTAGTTAGTTCTTCCGGTTGTTTATGCTTCATTGAAAGAGTTTTCAAGGTCAAGTCTTTCATTTGAGTACTCCGATCACTGATAGAAGTTGGGAAGTCGTTGATGGAGAGCATAAATCTCCTATTTCATTTGATCCATAGCTTCATGTGCACATTGGGCATACTCATCAATGTCTTCTAAACTTTTTAATTTTCTAGAATTTCTTGTTTTAGGCTGATCTGATTGTGTATCTTGGGCCCGTGTTGGGAGTTCCTCATTATGTCTTATCAACTTGTTCCTTCTCAGGATGCTTGAGAGGTTCTGTCCGTGCTTCTAAATTTTCAACATTTGGAGAACTTGCATCTTGTTGAGGTTGCTCACTTGGAGGAGTGGAGTGTGAAACTTCCTCATTGTGTACTTGTTCTGATCTTGCGCTTCCTCTCTGGGTGGCATTGACTCTTCTTCTTGTGACTTTGCATGTTCTCTTTGACGCTTCTCTTGTTGATAAAGATGTTCCAATCCTGCCATAAGATCATGATGAGAATTATACATGGGATTTTTTGTTTTAACCTTGAATTTCCTGGGTGAGGGTTTCCACTTTTCTTCAAAGTTTCCCTTGAGCCCTCTTTTTAGCTCAAATGTAGATGCTTCTCTCTCTACCCTTGCCACATTTTGAATAGGATCCTCTACTAGTGCTATACGGTGTAGCCTCTTCTTGGGCTCCTCTTCATCCACTTTGGCTTTCCCTTTGCTCCTTGTTTTCCTTTCTAGAGGAGTTTCCTCCTCATCCTCATCTTATTTGTCACTTTTTGTTGACTTTATTGTGACTGTAGCTGTTGTGGTTGCTTCTTATTCTGACACATCATCAAGTATCGTATGCAACCATGTGGCTAATTGTGGTGCTCTAGTCTACATTTATTCTTCTTCTTCTCTTCTTTCTCCTGCTAGCCATAGATTTTGTTTTGGTGTTGGCGATAGATGCTCTGTTTTGCTGATAGCATGATAAGATATTCTCTTAATCACTTCAGAAGCTCCCAAAAAGGTGATGTTCTCTGGCTTCTTTACATGTGTGAGGGTGGTATGGATGTAGTGGGCGCGATCTACTATGGTGGATCCCTCTTTCTTGGATTCTTGTGTAAATATAGATGCCACTGCATGATTTGGAAATGTGTATTTTGGTGGACGCTTTGTAGTAAAGTGTAAGTGTTGATGGTAGAGTGAAAGTGCCCACTATATCTCCCTCTCCTTGAGATCCAAGAAGGAAGTGGATCTGGTATTAAATATGCTAGTTGTTGTTTCTTCTTCCAACTCATTTGTGGCATCATAGTAGTGATCAGAGAAGACTTGTTTCTCCTTGATCATTTTGATAAATATCATTTGTGGCCAAAATTTGGGTCCACTCAAAAGGTTCAAAATAATGTTCAGGGAACGGTTCAAGTATGTAATCTACATCATTCACTCCTTTGTCTAAAACACAGTCTTCCAATCATAAATTGCATGATTCAAAAGCCCCACACATCCACATTGGAGTGTCTTTGTGTATCCATGATGGAATTTTAGTCTTCTATTTAGGTTTCAAAGTCCAATTCTTGTTAAGGTGTCCTCAGGTTATCCTTGTTGGAGTGGTATTTCAAATTTACTCGAGTAATCGTCCCTACTTTTTTTAGGTAGAAATAGTTGTTCCCCGAATTCTGGATTAATTGTATCTATCTCATGAACGGTCATCCCAAGATAATCTCATAGTTGATTTTCTTTTCAAAATATACAATGGCTAAAGTTAGTTGGTAATCAATTCCACAGGAGTTGAATATAACACTTTCTTGTAAAACCATCAGTTTCTCTATGTGTCCATCTACCAATTGCAGTTTCATCCTTGTTCTTTTATTGTTGGTTTCTCCGAGGCTTTCCAAATAGCTTTGGTTTCTATGGAAATGCCTGCTCCACTGTCAAAGACATCCATGGTTGTTACATCATTGTAATGTACTAGAAGGGTAGTGTTTCCCTCATTCCCTTCACAATAGTCACCTACTTTGTTCATGGGCACAAAGTTGACAAGTTTAGTTTGTGCCTCCTCATTTTGTAATTTTCCCAGTTTTGTTTGAGATACTCCATTTGATCACATCTTCTCCAGAGTGGTTTGCAAATCTCCCCAAAGGTGTGGTCCTAACTTTTGTAGCTCACCCAATGTGATTGTGCATTGAATTGATGTTGACATAATGGATTGTAAATTAGCCACACCCAGTGTTTGTTTTGGCCTAATTAGTTTTATCATTTTGTAGACCAATGATTTCTCTCCATTCTCACTAGGTAAAAAGGTAGTGTCTCCAATGTTCCAGCTTTTTGTAGAGCCTGATTGCTCTGATTCCCCAATCTCCATACGAGGACTATTCATCCAATTTCATGGGGGGTCTATTTAGCCATACCTCTTCAATTGGAGCCAATTTTAGGGTCAAACTCCTGTCTTTTGCTTCCCTATCTCATTCCCACGGGTGGTTTGGCAAATTTTCTTTGACTGTGGGCACTCCATCCCATCCCTCCTCACCATCAAGAACTATCAGTTTAGGTGATTGTGTGTCATTGTTCTCTAAAGTTTCCAACTCTCCCTTCTCTTGTAATTTCTCTCTAAGGGTCTTAGTCTCAAGTTTTGCTCGTTTCCCTACGATTTCCAACTAGGGTTTCTATTTTTCCAGCATGGATTGCGTGATTTGCACCAAGTTCTTGTATGCTTATAATTTAGTCAAGTACTCAAAGTTTTTCCATTTGGTTTCTAGTGTTTGACCGGATTTCAATCCACCAGCTTAAAACGCTTTGAAGGCCCTGTTGATTGGTTCGTAAATTTTATCGACCAATATCGATCCTACCAATTTTGGTTATGGTTCCTTAATTTATAATGACAAGGCCTGCATCTTTTTCTCTACCTTCTTCTGTATCTTTTCTTCAACCCCCTTTTCTAGATTTTATCTCTTGAGTTTGTATCATTTGTGTCTTACTTTTCTAGAGGTTTTTAAGGAATTGCTGGCTATGTTCGATCCACTTGTTTTTTTTAAAAAATTCTTTTTGGCTTGTGCTCTAGCCACTACTCAAATTGGAATCATAGGTTCTCCTTCTGATGAACTATTGGCCACATCTTGAACTATGCTTATGGCAGTTTTTCCTTTTTTCGTTGAGTTCCTACGGTAGTCTTTAGGAAATATTCCACCCTTGCAACCACATGATTCACAATATTACTCTATGGGTATTGCATTCTTATCTGGTTCAGAACACTCATTCTTCCAATGGTCATCCACTACATAGTTATGGCAAGTTTTATTTTTCGGCATTGGTTTGATCATAGGGGGTCTAGATCCCTAGTTTGCAATGAAGTAAACAAGTATTGTATCCATAGGTGCTCGGTACATTGGTTCTATAGGGACCAGTGTCAATTGATCATACCACTCTTCTTCTACCCCCATTGGTACTAAACTTGTTTGAAAGTATGGAGTAACAAGTACTAGAGCTTGTTCATTCACCTGTCCCTCATGCAACATATACTTGACTGGTATAGCATTATTCCCTAGGAGTGGTGGTTTTTGGCTTAATACTAGTTGTGGTCTCTCCATATTCCTGGGAAATCTTTGCATTGGTGCCACATTTGGTAGGTATCTGTACATGGGTTATCCTTGTGGAATTATTGAACATACTTGACATTTCCACTATATTTGGGATTGTAATAGCACTCATTTGTCTCATGATTTGTCCATTTTTCTTCATTGGCATACCACTCCTTTGTCCCATTGGTTGTCCTTGATTTGGTCACTATCTTGGGCCTCTCATATGCATCCTTTGCATCTTGATCATCATATCGTTCATGCGTTTAAGCATTTCTTCTATAGCATTGATAGGAGCTGCAGCAACTGGTCCTCTTGCTCTATGTATCTTTAGCAATGCTCCCCTCGTTGAAGATCTTGCAATTATCACTCAAGTCATCAAGATTGCATGCTTCCCAAGTCATGTGTGTTTTGCTATACAGAATAGCATGCAAATCTTTGTCTAATAGTCCCTCTAAAAACAATGAGACAAGTCTTTCCTTGGTTGCAATTTCCAACTCTGAACATTTCTCTATATATTGTCTCATCTGATTCACACTATCTCTCACAGTTTCTCCTTGTTTTTGTTTGAAACTATAGATATGAGCTATAGTACTATTCTTGATTCCATTTTTGACCCAGGAGGTATGTTCTAGAACCAATTTAGATCTTTTCCCTCTAAGGTCATTTCAAACCCCTCAAATTGTGTATGGAAGTCAGTTATGCACTCATCTCTCAAAACTTGTTTGAAGCTTGCTAAGTGGTCATACGGGTTCCCTGACCCGCTGTACATTTTGTCTCTTTTTGGAAGCCTACTACTTTGACTCTATGGTTATACTTAGCATTTTCTCTCTCTCTTCTAGCCATCTTTTCTCCCATTAAACCTTCAAACCAACTGTTTGGTAGATGTGACTCATGCGGGCCTCTCCTTGTCCTAGTGTCACCCATTATTTCCCTATTAAAGGTGGTTTTTTTCATTTCTACTCTTATTTACATCATTGGCGTGACTGCCCTTAGTTGTGCTCCCTCTTTGATTGATCATTCTATCATAGGCTCTATCATTTGGGACTACATTCTCTTCAGTTTCATGTATCGTTCCCATAATTACTTCTTGGATTGAGTATCCCTGGTTTTTGGGTTGTTCAATCTCCTTTGGAGTCATCATAGAAAAATTGTTGTTATAAAAATCCCTAAAGAGATGGACCTGTACTTTTGCTAAGCGCTTCTCCTCGATCTTGAAAATATACACTATCTTCAAGGGTGTTAGTTGTCCTAGTTTGGCATGGGTAGTCCATATCAGATCTATGACATTGTTGGATTCCAAACAATAGACTCCAAGTTTAGGGTTTTCAGTGGGTATGCATTTCAAATGTTTGGCGTCTATCAAGTCATATCCTTATAATTCAAGCATAGGAGGTCCTCCTTTCATAGCCTTATTAGAAATTAGAGTATCAACCTCCAATCCCCACTTGTCTACTTATTAAGGATCTTGTATCTTGAGGTATTGCACCCCATTTTGGTCCATATACAAGTCTTCTTGTTTGTTTGAACTAACCTCCTCTTCAAACTTGATGGTACGGTCATCTATCCTTACTACAAACACCTCATTAGGATCCAAGTAATTATGGACTTTGTACTTGTTGGTTTTGAAGATGGTCAAGGTATGTTTGAACTTGAGAGAGGTCCCACCTCTTGAATGAGTTCAAAAAGAGGACATCTCAAAGCTTGAGTCAAAATAAGTGTCAAGCACTTGTTCCGTAAGAGTTTCTAATGGTCTTCCTTAGTTTACACTCTCTTTTGTGGATGCTCTACTCCTATTCTCCGCTAGAGTACCCAAGTTTCCCAAAACTCTACAAAATCTTAAGTTCATATATGGGCTCACATAAGTTAATTGAACAGATACTTCAAACCTAGAAAGTTGTCCTTGGTTTCAAACACAATTATTTTGCTCCTTGTATGGCCCTTTTTTGCAAATTTGTAATTTCCTGCACACCAGTACTTCAAACCGTATGTGATTCCAAAATTTGTCAATCTGAAGTCACAAAATATCTAACAACTCCTTTCTCCAAGCAATGGATACACCCTATATGCCCGAGCTCTGAAATTTTTCTTAGGCTATCTTAAGCGCACCTAAGATGGTTGCACCTATACATGGGGGTAAATTCAATTTTTATTAGGGGTGTTCCTTATTCCCCCTCTCCATCTTTTGTGGCCCCACTAAGGATCACATTGATTACTCTTGTTTGAAGGTGAAAATGTGGTCTTTGTGATTCTAGATGTGCAAGTTTTGAAGAGCAATTACTGCTAAAGAGGGTGTATTTGGGCTTTTTTTTATTTTCATGTCGATCGGCCGCTAATCCTCACCATATTGATGCTAGTAAAGTGAGAACCACAAACAAAAAAATTGTCAATCCATGGGACATAGTTGACCCAACTAGTGCATGGAGGCTACAAGAGATAGATAGTCTCTTGAAAATCCCAAGTCTAAGTGGTTTCTACCTAATTAGATCTCAAATGTGTGTTTGATATCAAAAGATGCTTTTCTAACTACAAGATTATCCAGGCAAATCTGCGTAGCTACGAGACTTCAAATGAAACAAAACTTAACACCTAGCATGAGTAGAGTATGCTCAACACTCTCATGTGCTCAAATGTCATTTTTGACACCCAAACAAAATCGTGCATAAGATAAACAACCTATTTCAGGTCAGTCGGGTTCTTCATCCAAAGAGCCTTGGTTTGCATGCATTTTGAGATGGCATGTCTGTGCCTATGGCCTCTGTTCGCATAGAAAAAACCACCACAGCATGTCCTGTCTTCACCACATTGCCTTTTGAGACGCCCTAAGTCTCTGCAAGGACCACCAATGGTGCACGTAGTGAGAAGCTAGTTGAGCTTCTTGAGAAGCACCACCGCTTGTAGCTCTTCAACAATGCCAAGCTCTTCTAGCCCGCCTAGGACTCGCGTGGGATCTCTAAAATACCATCTGAAGGGTTTGAAGCTTATGGTGGGTGCCACCTTGAGGAAGACATGGCGAGCTAGATCAGCGTGCAGAAGAACAAGGGAGGAGAGAGAGATTTGACACAGTAGGAAAAACAAACACACACTATGTATATTGAGAGTTCTTTTGTTTACAAAAGCTTATTATAAAGGTGGCCATGCCATGAAAACTACTTCTCTTACCTGCATGCCTTATGATGTGATTCCCATAGGCTAGACATCAAACAAACTAGACCACAATTGGGCTTGCATACTCAACAACTTGTCCCAATGCTAGCTTGCTTGCTTGATATGTATCTTGCTTGTGAGTGGCCAGATTTGCAGGGGTCCAATGAGCCTCAAGCTTGTCCTAGAAGAGGGGGTAGACCAAGGAAGCTAGGGGCATTCTTGGGGGGTATACTCTCCCACACACACACACACACACACACACACACACACACACACACACACACACACACACACACACACACACACACACACCCTCATTGTGTGAAGTGAAAAGTGCAAGAGCTCCATCTACTTCTCCAAGCAGGTAGAGAAGTAGAGAGCCTACACCTAAATTCTTGGATATGGAATGTAAATCCAACCAAGAGGTCTTTTGATCTTCTCCATCTATATTACTATTCTATTATGTATGCTAGCAAGAAGAGTGATGATAAGTGAGGAACTAGTTCTTTGTCGCATGAAAATTTTCTTCTTCCTCTTCCCTACCCTCATTCCCCACTAGCTCTCTCCACCTTCGAAGGTGTTTGAGGCCTTGGGACTGAGGCTTGGGATAGTTAATTCTTTCCACAAAGTTTATGCTATGCTCCTGATGCATGAAGCTTTCCATCTTCATTGCATCACCTAGGTCACAAGAAACACAAAGACTGTATTGTACCAAGTCTCTCTTGATGGGAGAAAACTATAATACACATGCCTATTGGAGGGGGACCGTCTCCACATAAATCCGGTCCTCAACTATTGTCATGTTATCTAAATTCTCTCTCTTGCGAAAGTATTTTTCATGGCAAGTTAGCTAAATGCTATGTTTATGTTGCTACCATCAATCAAGTTCACCCTCTATGATCACAAAGTAATTTCAACAAAGTATTTTCTTTAATTTCCACTACTCTCAAAGTTAATAGGCCATTTTCATTACATTGGTATCAGAGCGTTTGGTTTCTATGTTCTTGCTTAAGACGAGAGGTCCTTAAGTAGCCTATAAATGGTTGTTTTTTTTATTATATTGGGGTATGTGGGACTGCGATCTATTATTGGTTTTGTTGAGCCCACTATGTGGGATATGGTGCACACCTTGAGAGCTTTGGACTTAATAATGGGGTCTTTTTAGACTTGCCTATGGCTTTACCATTATTGAGTCAAAAGAAGTCTCAAAGTAGCTAGCACTCGGCAACTCTGCAATATTAGACCCACTCCACTACTCTGTATAATTAACCACTTTGAGCCGTGGGTGTAGATACTTAAGTACCAATTTTCAAAGGCTAAGAGGAGTAGAAACTAAGGTTTTGAACTGCCAAAGCATACACTAAGTAAGTACACAAATTTTGTTAACATAGCTGACAATAACCAAGAGTATATAATGAACATTGATGACTTTGATTTTGCACATGAAGGTGCTAATGATGATACCCCCATGTTTGTCAATTATCTTGTCACTAGGTTTCAACAAGCTATGGGCAACCCTACTTTGCAAGACAAAGTTACTCAGCAACTTTGTGCTTATGGAATTTCCCTTCCTCTCCCAGAGGAGAGAGAGCTTATGAGGCCTCTTGAAGAAACCCACAAAAGAAGACTCTCTCCCATATGAGAGGAGGAGTCTAAAGAGCAAGAAAGCATTGAAACTTTAAGTTCCTCTGAAGATGTGTCTCCACGAAGACGATGGTAAAGAGCAATAAATCAATGAAACTTAAAGTTCCTCTAAAGATGTGTCTCCATGAAGACGACGGTCTGGACGGTTGCCAACTCCTCCCAAGAGGAAACGTTCAATCCAAAGTCCCTCTCCTCGTCACTCCAAAAGGTAAGAGAGGAAACAAGGGAAGAAACGGGCAAGAAAGAGGTCACCCTCTTCTCCTTCTTCTTCACCTTCCTTCTCTTTTGAGGAAAGCTATGGCTATTCTCCCAAAGAATACAAAAGGGGAGGACATCATAAATCATACCCTGCATGGAGAAGGTCACAAAAGCTAAAGAATTTCAAAGAGGGAGGAAAGGGTCTCTCTTTTCTCACCTATGATGGCACCTTTGGTGCTATCGACACAAAGTGTTGGCCTTCATCTAGCAATTTGATGCGTCATTTGGAGACAAGGGCTTCACAGAATCCTCCAAGATACACCATGTGGCTCTGCATTTCTAGAAATTGGCTCGTCAATGGTGGGCTAGCCTTCGTGGCAACAATGAAGCCCCAAAGACATGGAAAACTCTACGCGTTTCCATCATGAAGCAATTCCTTGCAAGCGATGCAAAGGACAAAGTGCTTACCGAATGGTGTAGTTTGAAGCTTCTCTCTCATGAGTCTATTCACAAATATGTAGACAAGTGTTGGGATTTACATCTCAAGGTTACACTCTTTCAAAATATAGTATTTGCCAAGAAAAAACAATAATTTTGTGTGGGATTACGTGAAGAGATGGCCAAATACATCAACTCTCAACGACCTGGTTCCATCACCAAAGTTATCCACCACACCATGCTTGCTTTTGCATCAATTTCCAACAAGGGTCTAGACAGAATGTCAAGCCCATGGAAAACAAAGATAAAAATGATGCAAAGGGGAAAACTAATGCCCAAATTTCTTCCAAAGGCAATTCCAAACAACAACAACAATCGGTCCAAGGAGAAGGGAGTTTACCAAGGTAAAAACAAACTCTCTCCTAAAGAGCTTGAAGCTTTTTGCAAGGACCATAAATGTTTTAAGTGTGGGGAGCAAGGGCATGGCTATCGTTCTTGCCCCAAGAGGAATGCTCGCAATGAGACTCCTAGAGCTTCCACCATAGAAGCTCCAAAAGAGGATGCTCATTGCAAAGGTGCACCTCTCTCCTATGCCTGAGAAAAGGTAAGGGAGCATGATGCCTTCTTCTTGTTTGACCCAGGCTCTACTCACAACTTCATATCAATGTAGTTGGCCAGCAAGTTGGGCATTCAAACTTACCAAATGGGAGATGTTGTAACGGTTGATAGTGCTTTCAAGGGACAACCAGGGGGTATTCATTAAGGGTTACCATATGGTATCACGTGAGTGTACAATAGGGGGGTTCTCTAAGGCCAAATGGATCGATTTTACATAGGAGGGTCCCGTATACAGGGGTTAAAAGGAAATTTTGTTGCATGCAAGTGGTGTCCCACTATTACTACTTGTGAATCCCCCGTTGGGATAGCGAGCCTCCGTTACTCACTTCATTGGGAAGTTGGGGCTCCATCTCCAAAGATATGTCAACAAAGAAGACTTTTCCATCTCTCCTCTCCAACATGAGGATGCTATCCTAGGGGCACCATGGCTCAAGCGCATGGCTGCCCCGATATGAAGTTCACTGAAAGGAGAATCTACTTCACCAATAGGGGAAAGAACATTTATATAGATGCTTCGTCTCAAATGACGGATCTGATGGTAAACCTGATGGCCACTAGATCTACAGCGGAAACAAACAACGTGGTTTTGGGTTCAACTAGCGGACGATCTCTCATCACCAAGTGAATCGTGTTCGAGCCTACTAGCATCGAGATCTACTTCCACCTCGCAGTGGAAGCGTTTTTAATCAATTATTGGTCCTAAAACCCACCTTCCAAGAGGAGAGAAGTCTCGAGTGCCTTTTTTCCCATAGATTTCAGAGGCACGTACACTTGAGACTTGCCACTCTTGGGGCATACTAGCGTCAATTTATAGTACTATGGGGACAGAGAGTTCCCGACCAATCGTGACCACCCTTCTCATAGGCATTGGCAACCCGAGCCAAGCCCCCACTTTCCACCCCATACTCACACTTCCTTTGTTACCTAATTACTACCACAATGGTTGTTCAACATATAAGTTCTTTGTTTATTTTTCCGATTCCCAAGTTCTTTAATACAGCCCTTCAACCAGTATTGCAAAGCGGAACCAAGAAAATAATTCTAGTAAAAATTCACTCAAAAACTCATTCATTTAAAGTTCCAATGTTCTGGAGGTACAACATCCCCCCTCCAGCGAGAGTTTACTCCTCCCGTTGTCGCCTAACTGCCCATACAACTAGGTTGTCCACCGTTTAACCAGCAGTCGTGGATATCTTATGCTTAACCAGCAATCTTGGATTCAAGAGCCCTTAACCAGGAACTCTAGCTCTTGTGAATAACTTCGCGAGCTGCCCCCTATGATCAAGAGGGGGTTCGGACTAGATCAACATTGGAATTCAAAATGAACTAGTTGAGGTAAATTTTCCCTAGCAACCAATCCTTCCTACTTCAGACACTATAATCCGAAAGCATTCTTTCCTACTTGAATATAAAATACAATTAATTTAAATTCCGTGGTTTTCGTTGATTTCCAACATGTTGAGAAATGTGTTTTTCATCCTACCTTATCGAATGAATGTTGCTTTAACAAACTTGAATTAAAAATGTGACCTACCTCCACAATTTCCTCGTCATTTCTCCGTGAGTTGGCCGGTACTTGTTCGATCATGGGAGCTTTTCCCTTTCCATTAGTGTTGCTTCTCCCCACCTCGTGGTCATGGGAACCACCGAAACGAGTTCTCTTTACCGGGGTCATTTTATCCTCACTACATATTTGACAACTTGGAAAAAGAGAGCGAGGTTACGGCTGAATTCCTCTAGAAATTCTGATGCAAGGGCCTCCTTGATATGAGAAACGGGCAGCACCTTCCCTCCTAGCTCCTATTCCAAAGACTATGTCCGCCAGCAGCACTTTCTCAAGGTGTATGTGTGTGTAGGAGTGTGTGTGTATACTTAGTGTGTGTGTGAGCATATACGTGTGTGTGTGTTTGTGTGAGCATGTCCTTATATAGTGCTCATCCTCATGTAGGTAAATTTCTACTGCTATATGCATCTGAGTGAATTTACCTGCTATATGCATCTGCAGGAGTACTCACTTCATGCATGGCAGCTCTAGTTGCATACTTACCAAGTGTCCCAGCCTGCTCAAGAGCTCACTTAGTCTCTCTCTCTCTCTTGCATGGAAAGTATCCCACGAGCCCTATGAGTATATGAGGGTGTCCTCTTACTGCCAAATCAGTCTGTAGTGGCCTGGAGTCAGTTCCCACACAGCCCCCGAGTCCTGGTGCCTCCCCGCACAACTTTAGGAAAATTTAATTTTAACCTAAGATGGGCAATACGAATCAGAATTTAATGCCGGAACTTGCTATACTAAGCTCTAAGTAAGGTGTATTAACCTCGGTACCTGCCATATTTAACAGCCCCTGGTGTCCGAAAATGCATTTTTTTCAAATTCAGGGTACGGGTGCAGTTTTTCGAGATGGTCAAAACTGACGGGTCGGCTGACCAAAAACTTACTATTTTTGAAAAATTTTCACAAAAATTATTTTAATTCACTTTCGGAAGCTTTATGACATTCTAAACATCATGGCATCGATAAATGTTGGAAAACTACTAAAAAAAGTAACTTTTTCCATTATGATTGTTTCATGGTACAATGATGTTCTTTTAGCTCGGGGTCGGAGACCTTACATCCTCCCCAACATGAAAAATTTGAGATGTCATCATCTCAAGAATACATCTGGATAAACTCTATGCTAACTACTTATGTACATATATCCTTTGTCTAAAGTAAAGACATCCTTTGATAATAGAATAGTCTTTAGTTTTATGCATTTTATTCTGTTGAACTTTGATGAGATCCTGGTGCTTGAATTATTGCTCACTAGGATTAGCAGTTGCAGCATACAGAGCTGCTCTCTCATCAACTTCGTCACCCACAATTGGTTGTCTCACTAAGGCATTAGCGAAAGCTCCGCTTCCTCATCCTATGTTTCCTCTTCCTCGGACTCCTCTTCCGTTTGGTTGACCTCGCCCGTTGACGTTCAGAGGTACATTATTAGCACCGGATGTTTGGGAAATCCTTTTTGGACATCGGCTTTTGTAATGTCCATACTCCTGGCACTCAAAGCATCTTATATTGGGAAACTCGGTAGCTGCCGTAATAGCTACTACCGGACAATGGTCGTATGTAGGGTTGATTGGTCTGTTACTCCAGTTGTCTGGCCTGGCCCTCTTTGACAAATAGTATTGACTATCTTGGGTAGTCCTTTGAATCTCTTTAGCTAACGGTTTGGCCCTTAGCAAGGCATCTTGCAGAGTTGCTGGCTTGAGAGCTTCTAGTCGGTTTTTCAAGGGGTCGATGAGTCCTTGGCAGAACCGTGCTACTTTGCTGTTCCAATGTCATCCTAGGAGCATATCTCCAAAGTGTGATGAACTTCGAGTAGTATTCTTCGACGGAAGAAGTCAGTTGTCGAAGTGAGAAAAACTCATTCATCTTCAAGGCTTTGTGAGCGGGTGGTAGGTATCGCTCCATCACAGCAGCCTTGATGTCTTCCCATGACTGGAAAGATCCCTTGATATCCAAGTCCCTGCAATGTTGTTTCCACCAGATCGCAAGCATGCTTTGGTTCTCGGGTTGAGTTCCTGCATCTTAGAAATAGTCGTCCATTGCTTCCATCCATACTTTCGCATCTCTCTCCACATTAACCCCTTCGCCTTTAAAGGTTGGAGGCTGAGATTGTGACGGACGCAAAGCGGACCCGGAACCCCAACGGCCTCTAAAACGACGGGGGCCGAATGGCAGGCCTCGAGCCTACCACGGTAAAGTGACCAGGGGGCACCACCTAGCTTTGAGCGGCTAGGACGCAAACCACGATGATATGAACACCGCAAACTTACACACTGAGAGAGAGAGAGAGAGAGAGAGAGAGAGAGAGAGAGAGAGAGAGAGAGAGAGAGAGAGAGAGAGAAGAGAGAGAGAGAGAGAGAGAGAGAGAGACAGAGAGAGAGAGAGAGAGAAAGAGAGAGAGAGAGAGAGAGACAGAGAAATTTGTAAATGATGAAAACCCTCGGGGGTGTGAGGGTGAATTATTTCTGCAATATTTACAAAATGGCACGCTGTGGTGGTAGAGAGGTAGGGAGAGGAGGTGGTGCAACCTACTTGGTGCGTTCTCTAAGATGACTCAATGATTGTGAATACTTACTACCAAGAGCGTGCATACGTGTGTGCATCGACCATTGAGTCGAGAGATGGATGTGGTTCCCTTCGCATGGTGCAATTCCCAAGGCAAACCCAACACACTAGCCCCCTCCCCGTGATGGTGATAGTGTCAATCCTTCCCACTACACTCTACCAAATGCTTGGCTCCTATTGAATTGCCCCCCCCCCTCGATAGTGACCTCTTAGTGCCAATTTATAGGTGTTGGTTGCTTGGATTATGGTAATCCCAGTGTGGTTAGGGTAAGCTTAATCGGGGAGACAAAGCAAGTGGTGGGCCCGGTGTGGTTGACCCTTGCTTTGTTTTGGGAAGTTATTAAAAGATGGGAATCTCTAAGTGGGCCTTTGCGACCATCACCTAGAGAG